>NC_134702.1:71207416-71507416 GCF_043290135.1 Rhipicephalus microplus | reverse complement strand
CTACATTCCGTAGCAGTTTATTGTCGATTCCATCGATTGATTTGATATGTGGGGTTTAACGTCCCAAAACCACCATATGATTATGAGAGACGCCGTAGTGGAGGGCTCCGGAAATTTTGACCACCTGGGGTTCTTCAACGTGCACCCAAATCTGAGTACACGGGCCTACAACATTTCCGCCTCCATCGGAAGTGCAGCCGCCGAAGCCGGGATTTGAACGCGCGATTGCGGGTCAGCAGCCGAGTACTTTAGCCACTAGACCACCGCGGCAGGGCTTGTCGATTCCATATGGCCCTGGTGCTGATCTGCCATTGTGTTGTTGTAGAGCGTACCGTCTTCAGCTTCGCTGAATGGTTCGTCTAGCTTTTCTTGCGGTCGACCTCCCTATGAGTGATTTTTGTTTTCCCAGGCTACTGATTTGCTTTCCAGTGGGATATATTTTTGGCCTAGCGTTTTGAGGAGAGCTTGGGATCCACCACTATCCTGGGCGTGCTTGTGCACCAATCGTTCAATTTGCAGCTGGGTGCCGCCTCTGGTGGGTTTGTCGCTGTCTGCCATAAGGTGTTTGAGCAGCCCCCATTTGCTTCCCTTCCTCATTTTGCCATCTGCCTCGTCCCATGTGTTGTTCCACTGCTGGGCGCAGAGTGTTTTGGCATGAGATTCGATTTCGTGGCGAAGGTCCGCGATTTTCGTGCGTGTCTGTTGAGCTTGTTTTTACGCCACGCTTCTTTTAGGTCATGCTTTTTCTGCAGCAAACTGGCCAGGTGAGAGTCCATTGCCTGGATGGATTCATCAGTCTCGACTTCTTTGGTGGCCTCGTTCGCTGCCATTTTTAATTCATTTAAGAGGGCTTCATATGATAGTTCTGTATTGTCCTTCTGCTCCCGTATTTTACGGAACTGGTCCCAGTCTGTGATTTTGAATTTTCTTGGTGCTTTCGCCTCGTTCTCAACGGTAATTTCCAGGATGCAGTGGTCGCTACCTAGAACTTCGGCGAGGTTATCCCAGGTAGCTCTGACGTTCTTGGTGAAGGTTATGTCCATTGTGTCCCGCTTTACCGAATTACCTCTTCTTGAAGGGAGGGCAAGGTTTTTTATCAGCTGCAGGTCCAGCGCATTTGCGCTTTCTGCTAACTTGGTGCCTTTGCCTTCACTTCTTATGTATCCCCATTCGGTACTCCTGGCGTTAAAATCACCCGCTACTATGGGCGGATTGTCACCCGCCGTTTTTACCGCCGAGGTAAGCAGCCTGTTGAAATCTCTTTTCTTATCTGATGGAGGACTGTAAACATTGAGCACAAAGATGCTTCTTTTACCAGCCCTGTGTGGTAAGATTTCCCCCAGGACCGTTTCCAGGCCTTCTTTGTATACGGGGGCGTCCCTTTCGGCAAACATTATGTCCTTCCGGATGAAGGTAGCCACTCCTCGCGTCATGTTCTGCTCGGGGTGCAGGGTCGGCCTGGCTACCCTGTACCCCTATATGCAAATGCTTTTAGCAGTTTTACTTTCTCCACATTCCTGTAGCAATATTATATGCGACTTTTTTTTACAGGCTAGCAATAGTTGTGTGAGTGCTGCTTTGCGTTTCTGTAGTGAGTTACAGTTCCATTGCCAGATCTTAATCTCGTTACGATCAGCAGCCATTTTGGCTTGGTAGCTTATGTGCGTCGCGGCTCGTTATTGCCGCGAGATTGCGTGCTTTGACTGGTCGGACTTTAGCTCTAGAAGTTATGCTCAGCACGCTTGCCGTAACCGCTGATTTTTCCGCGCTTAGCTTCTGAGGAGCACCTGCCACAGGTGGGTTGTCTGCCATCTTCTCCAGGCTCACGAGCCTCTGGTCAGCTTTGTCAGCGTAAGTCTTAAAGGTTTCCATAAACTTGGCAAGCGTGTTCGCCAACGTATCATTTTGTCGTTGAGCTTAGTTGTCGCGGACTCGACATTTGTCAGTGGGGCTTTTTTTCCTATCGAGACCATCTCGATCTATTCCGTCGTGTCGCTGTCTACGGCTTTGCGTTTGTGTGTGTTGTGGATCGTTTGTTGTGAGCGTGTTGTCGGTGGTGCCGGTAAGCTCGACAGATTAATTCCGTGGCAGCTCTCTATTCTAGCTATTGAGGTCCGGAGCTCTTCAAGCTCCTCCTTGAGGGCCCTGTTTTCTTGTTCAAGCGCCACAATACGAGAATCGGGAGCATGCTCTGGCTGTGCCTTACCTTTGGGCTGGCTACTTGTGCTTCGTGATTAACCTGCAACCCTGCTGCCCAGGAGCCATTGTTCGGCTGCTGCTGCTGCGTGGCTGTTGGTCTCGTTCTCGATCGGGATCTGGAGCACTCCCGAGATGACAGGCGGTTGTCGGATCTCGACAGGGTCAAGGGGCGCTCTCCGGAACGAGAACGGTCTCTGGATCAAAAACGCCTTCTGGATCGGGAACGCCCTCTGGATCGGGATCTCCCCCTGGATGGAGAACGGTGATGGACGCTCGAGGCGTTCTCCCGTCCCGGCACCTGGTTGTGGTAGGGTTCCTTAAACGTGACAGATGTTGGTGCATCTTGACGTTGTTGTGCTTGCCACTCTTGCTTTCTGCGTCTTCTTCTCCTTCTCACTATGTATGGAATGTGGAAGCGTCTTTTGCATTCGCGATCTCCGGTGGGGTGATTTCCATCGCAAAGCTTGCATTTCGGCTCGCAGTGATGCACGCCGTCTTCTTGTAGCGTTTCACCGCAGTTGTGACATTTCTTGCTCGTTGCGTTTGTGTGCCGGCAAACATCGGCACGATGGCCGACTCCTCCGCACGTTCTGCAAACATCGACTTGTCGCTTGTACAGCCAGCAGGGAACCATGGCGGTTCCGCATATCACTGTGCTCGGAACGCGCAACCCGGCAAAGAGGATTGCGACTACTTTGGTCTTTTCAATGCGTCTTGCCTCGATGTCAGTGGGATTTCGGTCGTGCACAATCAGGCGTTTGAACGTTGCGTCATCAAGAGAGAGGTCAACGTTCTTGAAGACGCCCTTGCATGTATTATCGGGCGTGGCCACGTATGCGGCAACTTCGAACGAGCCTTGGTTTGTGTGCAGTTTCTGCACTTTCACATATGATGTAGCATTATTTTGGTACGGCGTAGAAATAACAATGATGTTTTGCATATTGTTGGGGCAGATCGTGTCCTCCCGTGCTTGTTCGTCGGTGATCTGGGCGGCCATGATGACAGCTCTCGCCAGCAGAACGAGGTCGACTCGGCTACGTCCAATCCTCCTTCCTTGCGTAGGCGGGGTAGTCTGGAAGCGGATACCACACGGTATACTGCCGATTGACTTTTTTTTAAGCTCCTGGGGTGCTTCGGCTGGCTGCTGTGCTCGACCGTCCCAGCGGCCAGCTCCTCGTTCGGCGGAGTCGTCTGTCTTCGGCGTCCCATGGCGGTGGCCCATCCTCGTCCATCGGAGATCTCCGCGCTTAAGCCTAGTTCACACTGAAACATCCGCTTTCTACAGCGACCGAAATTCCCCTGCCGCCGAAACGCAGCGTCGTTCGCACTGGACGCGCCCCGCACAGCCGAATATGCCATCTACTACGGGGCGAACGCGGGATGGATGCGCTGTCACCCGGTTGTTGCCGCGGCTCGCAAACGCTACTACGCTATCCGGTGGTGTATACTTCGACGATTCTCGTACGCAAGAAGCAAAAACTGCTTACTTTGCTGGCAAGTGGCTGTCTTGTAATGCACGAAAAGCAGAAAAACCACCGACGCCAGCGGCATTGGTCGGTTCGTTTTGCTCTGCAAGACCGCAACAAGCTCGGTCACGCCAACAGCAAGCTCGGTCACCTCTTTCACGAAATACGGAGGCGAAGTAAGCACAGAGTAGGTTAAACTCCCGTTGGTTTCAACATTCAGTTACGTGCACTGCGGCATAACAAGTGAGTAGGGCTTGGCCGCCATTTTTCAAAATTTCTTGACTAGCGCTCCTATTGGTCCGCGGTGACCGATTCGGCGGCAGACGCCGCAAAAATCCGTCCGAGAGCGATCGGCGCGGAGAGGGCCTTTCGGCGGATCTCGCCACCGCCGAACCGGATTTGAAGCACTTTCGGCGGCTGGAATGCTCAGTGTGAACGCGGCCTTACTTCCATTCCCTCCACGGTTATGGTGGAAGGCATTTTCAGTGCCTGGTTGTGGGCTGCGACGTACGGTAGGTTGACCCAGTAGCTGCCGTGTCCGGCCGAGCCCTTGGCTTCGTGTAACGGCCGTACTCCTCACCAACCCTAGGTGTGGTGAGGGTTAGTGGGGACGCTCACCGCGTCGCAACAATAAAGTCCAAAAATATGTCTAAGAGTTCACTCACCGCCAAAAATGGCGTCTCCACTGAAAACACAGAGCTTGCTTGTTCGAATAAGCACAAAGCCAAGTGATCTCGGAGCAAAGAAACGACCGAAAACATTTAGAAAAGCGGGAGCCGACGTTTTCACGTCCGCGCTCCTCGACGCCACCTAACGATCTCTATATATATGACATAAGAAGGCAGGAATGGTTAGGAGAAGTAGATGCGGAAGAAGTGAGAATGAAATAAACATGGCGTATGAGCCAGGCCACGTCACCCATTTATCATAGCGTCACACGAGTCGACAGGATGAAGACCTCCCAGTCACTTCATCAGTGTCTCATCATCGACGCAGTTCTCCACAAGACGCCCTGACCATACATCGACTACGGAATCATCTCCTCGCCGCACACAGCGACCATCACCATGACAGAACCATCGACTGGCCTTCCCATCCCCAAGTACACCGGAGCAGTGGACGATGGACCTGTACAGGACTGGTTTGACCTGTTAAAGCTCCATGCAACCGCTGCATCCTGGTCGGAACGGGAGATGATCATCAACTTTACCGACTACATCTCCGGCGAGGCTTTCAAATTCTACGTCACCCACATATTTCAAAACGACGAGTCATGGGAAAAGATCAAAAAAGAAATGATCGTTTGGTTTAAAAAGTACTATGATGACTACGACGAAGATTCGCTTATAACTGACCATCCACATCCAACCGCGCTCGGTCGCCGCCGTCAAAAGAACGCCTCACGCATTGGGACACCAAAAATGAATCGGCCTTTGAAACAAGAGCAATTAAAGCACCCCCTCAATGAAAGGCAGCCAGATCTGTTTGGAGGAAGAGTGTACCCTCCACTGCACCGCGTTTTGCAACTGCCCGAGGGTGATTCCACGAGAGATCGACACGGGTCCAAAAGTCGATATTTTAGATTTCATTGAGTATTTTATATTTCGTGCACCTCTCACCAGGTAGCCCGAAAGTCAACTTTGGTTCATGATTAAAGGCATAACTAACGAGAAAAAAATATCAAACTTCACGAACATGGAGGCACCAATTTCGTCACCTGACATTTTCGAAAATTGCATATGCTATAAAAAGACAAATATTTTTGTTTCAAGGAAGATATTTTTTACCTGAAATGCATGTCTAATGAAGAATGAATTCATATGGTTTCAAGTTTTAGACCGTAAGAAAATAGATTTTAAAAATGTCTAATTTTGCGACAGTTTAAAATAAGTTACGTATTTCCCATTTTTTTTCTCCGAAAGTAATGCAAGCAGCATTTTCAAACTTCACACGTTTTAAGGATGTAGTGTGTTCATTAGGTACATAAATTATTGCTGCCGTAGGGCTAATGTATATTTTTATATATTGCTTCAAAATTCTCATATTGGCAAAAGTGTACTCCACTGAAATTTGAATAATAAAAGACGTCATCTTCGATTTTTCTTAAAATCTCGTAAATAGACAACCGAATGCCATAATACAGTAACATAAGAAAAACATGTTGCTTTATTTTGTTTTTAGCGACAATATTCGTGGTACAAATCAGAGCTTTTCGAGAATGCGTTGATACGTTGAGAAGTCCAGAAATCAGAACGGAAAGGCAGCAATAAGCTTCAAACGCTAGTAAACGTGACCGCATTTGGTGAAGAAAGGCTGTTTTAGCAGATATGAGTAACTATTTTGAACACGGTATTTACAGTATCTGAATTCACTCTTATACGTAGAGCACTGAGACTTCTAATATGTGGTGCCTCTCCATTACTGACACACAGATAGAGCTGCTGTGACAGGCATGTGTTTGCAACACATTGGGTAA
Organism: Rhipicephalus microplus; assembly: GCF_043290135.1. Lineage (NCBI taxonomy): Eukaryota > Metazoa > Arthropoda > Arachnida > Ixodida > Ixodidae > Rhipicephalus > Rhipicephalus microplus. The sequence goes on along the minus strand of NC_134702.1, from coordinate 71,501,275 downwards.
GAGAATGGAATGTTGAACGAGTTCATAAACGATTCATAACAAATTCATAACAAATTGAGGGCACGAAGACTGCCGCATTAGACTGAAGAACATGCTTTAGGGCAAGTTGTCATCCGTCGTCTGCTCTACAAATGAATTGCTGTGCGCCGCATCTCGGAGGCGATCCTTTAGATCCTATGGTTCAAAGTAGGGACAAAGATTACGCCTCCCATAATTTTATCGACAACAAAAACATTGTGAAATTCATTTTAACGTACTATACTTCGGTTTTGCATTCGCACTGTGGATACTTGCGCACAGGTATATACAATAATATATATATATATATATATATATATATATATATATATATATATATATATATATATATATATATATATATGTATATATATACCGCAGTTGTAGCAGACGCGTCAATTATCCGGAGTACGCCAAGAATTTAAAGGTGCTCGAGGTGGTGGAAAGGGCCGATTTACCGGATAAACCGAAACTGGTGACCTGCAATAGTTGGTAGCTGGACTGTATGAAGGAAGCGGTGGTTGGGCAGGAGGTCGGCGGACGGCTTCTGCATAAGTCAGCGGTGCAGCAACTGATATTGGGGACGCGGGCGAAGGGAGAGCCTCGGCAACTTGCGTCCGAATAGCACGGCGAAGTGAGTGGTCCAGTGCTGTGGGGGTCTCGTTGATGGTGGCCACAAGAGAGAGCTGTCGAGCAACTTCCTCCCGGATGTACTGTTGAATTTGAGGCATTAACACGCCGTAGTCGGGGCCACTGTTTTTGCACTCCAAAGTCGAAATATCTGATGTTTGCGTATTAGGGCGCCGTGTTGAAATTCGCTGCTTGCGCAACTTATTGAAACTTTGACATAGGTGAATCACGGCCGTGACGGTCTGTGGGTCTTTGGCCACAAGTATATGAAAAGCGCCGTCATCAATGCCTTTCAATACATTCTTTACTCTGTCAGCCTCCGTTATCCTCGCATCAACTCGCCTACAGAGGCTGATCACATCCTCAATGTAGCTCGTGAAGCTCTAACCATTTCGCTGCAATCGTCTCGCAGGCAAAGTTCAGCGCGAAGCTTGCGCATGGCTGGACGACCAAAAAACAAGTTCACGGCCTCTTTGAAAACGGACCAAATGGGGACGTCGGCTTGGTGGTTGATGAACCATAGGTTGGCAAAATCTGCCAGGTAGAAGATGACGCGAGTCAGCTTTGCAGGGTCATCCCACTTGTTGATCGCGCTCGCAAGCTCGTACTCTGTCAGCCAGTCTTCCACATCATGATCTTCAGTGCCGTTGTAGACTGGTGGGTCACGCAGACGAAGTACACCGGGGCACATGACACACGGCAGCGTGGAAGAGTCTTGGGGGGGATGACACGCTTGCTCATCGTGGAATCAGATGATAGCTTACGGCTGCGGAACTCCAGGACGTTACTCAGCACCTCCACCTAATGCAGCGAGCGAGGTCACGTAAAAACACAGGTTATTATTCAAGAAGCGTTAGCCGCAACAAGCTGGTACAGGCAGGAACCCGGAAAGCATGAGCCACACACGGACGTCAACGTCTTCTTTCCCGCTGATACAAAGCTGGTGCCACTATTCTCAGGTACTATATATATATATATATATATATATATATATATATATATATATATATATATATATATATATATATATATACTTCTGAAGGTAACACTTAGGTGTCATTCTAGAAACATTTTTTCTGAGACTTTCCTCACACTTGTACTTTGTCATACTCACACAAAATTTCGGGGCCAGGATAGCCTGCGGGATTTATTGTCATGAACATTCGTATATCATCCGCGAGATACAACAGCGAATGTAGCTTGGAAAGTATTTTAAATTAATTTTGAAGTTTGCGTAAGCGACCGACTTCGTAGTGCTATAGACACCCTCGGATGTGATACCGCGGTCACCCCCTACATCTCTCACGTCACCGCGCTGCGGTCAACAAAACAAGTTATCATGACGTCACAGCCGCCATTTTTTTCGCCGCGTGAGTTCTCGAAGTCCATATTTCTGGCGGCTGGTTGCGAATGCGTGACCGTGGCGCACGATAAGACAGTTTTGTGTTTGGTGACATTGCAGTGCCGTTTACTATTCGAAAGTAACTCTTGATGTGGAGCGTGCGGAAGTGCGTCACAGTTCTGTGTGCTGACGTGGTCAAGAGTTGCACATGCTAGGTGCCGACAGTTGCACCCAGTTTTGGAACTCTCTCAAACAAAAACGAAATTGAACGATAATGAGGGGTCTGTAAATATTTATTTATCGCGTGCTGCAGCAAAGAATGTGTGGTGTCATAACTAACAGCAACGCATTGCAGCAGGAAAACACGAGGCCAAATTTTTTGTGTCAGTACCCCTTTAAGTTTCTCCACTTGAGTATCTTTAGTAAATACGGGCCTCAATGTCATGCCTATCTTTTTCCGTTCTACTTAGCACTGCATAGTACTCAATTTTTCCACGGATTCTTTTTGGTACACTTCAGGTTTCACTCTCATACCTTTCAACAAGCTGTTTGCAATTATTGTGTACTTCTCGCTTGTAACAGCATGATCTTGGAATGCCTGTCATATGCGCTTCATCGCATCCTCATTCGTCGAGGACCTTCCTTTTGTTTAATAGCCTCTCTTGTTAGCAAGTGCATCACCACCACCACCACAATCATCATCATCATCATCGTCATCATTATCACCATCATCATTATCACCATCATCATTATCACCATCATCATTACCACCATCATATTTATCACCATCATTATCATCATCATCATCATCATCATCGTCGTCATCGTCGTCGTCGTCATCGTCGTTGTCGTGACTAAGGCCACAGCTGGACAAATGAATATCCCATGCTCCACTAATTAAGCCTGTGATCATACGTGGTACGAAGTGGCAGACGCATTAACGTTCGCTTAAAGGACCGGTGATCTAGTGGCTAAGGTACTCGGCTGCTGACCCGCAGGCCGCGGGATGGAATCCCAGCTACGGTGGCTGCAGTTTAGATGGTGGCGAAAATGCTGTAGGCCGGTATGCTCAGATTTGGGTGCACGTTAAAAAACCCCAAGTGGTCGAAATTACCGGAGCTCTCCACTACGGCGTCTCTCATGATCATATGGTGGTTTTTGGACGTTAAACTCTACACATAATTCAATCTGTCAACGTTCATTAAAAGGAGCATAATGAGTTTTGGAAAAAGCATAACAATCACATTTTGCATCGCATTGCGCTAATACGTGCGGCTGCCCTCCTGTGTCTGTTGATGCGAGAGTGCTTGCTGGGCAGAATAGCAAATTCAACTGTTAAATGATCGAAGCTTTTCACATTGAAAGATTGCGAGACGCATGCGTGAGCCTTGTGTCGATTTCCTTAACAGACAGGGAGTTTGCATATCTATTAGGCCCATATAATATCTAAATACATGTTTAATTTTCAAGGACGCAAATGTGTTCAGAATAAATGACATGTGTTTACTTTCTTTTACGCATGCTTGCTATGCTCGGCTTTGTGTTTCCCTTTTGTTTTTCCGAAATAAGCCCTTCAGTTGTGGGACAGCACTCGTCCTGCGCCCGCTGCTTTTTCCACTTCGTCTTTATGATGCGTCAATCATGCAAGCATTGCAACGAGCTCAGCTTTGCATTATATCGAGCCGCAAGGGGAACGTCACCTGGCGAACGAGTCGTACGAACGCGAACCACATCGGCTCCGGCTAAGGTCCTTTTTCAAGAATTTCTTCCTGGCGACCTGTTGCAATGATAGCAACTTGTTCCTAACATCACCACTGTCAAGCCTATACCGGGCTTCAACCTGTGAGTGTGCTTTTAAACGTCTTAACACTTTCAAAAGTTCTTAGGTGAGATCCGCCTCGCTAAACATAACAAGCCGGGGACGCTGCTTGGACAGAACGCCGCCCCGCTCTACAGCGGATGTCGAGCGTCTCTGCGAGCGTTGCCGCCGACGAGGAGCACCCATTGCCCTCTCGCTCGACTGACCACATGATGAATACGCAGACCAGCGAAGACGCCAAAACGCAGGCTAGCAATGAGCACAACGCACAGCCATAGATCACTATTACCAAGAGAGCGAACAAACGCCGACTGCAGCGACACCATACCGTACCGACTCAACAGCTGCCCAGCCAACGCCTCCTAGATTTCCCGTGCCTGCCGGATTATCGGTGGTGACTTGGGAAGCGGCGGTCATCGGAACTACGGTGGTGGTGCCACTCAAGTAGGGGTGTCTTCAATTGGGTTTTAACGTTTTTGGAGCTTATATGTAACAAAAATAACGTAGAAAGTTTTAAAAAAGCGTAAACGTAATTACAATTAACCGTATGTAAGTGACGCCGTCATTCAGCAAGCCACTATTTTAATACAAGTCATCCTCTGAAATTAGTAGCAAACGTCAAAATTGTCGATTTCAAAGCCTAAGTACAAAGAGACGCCTCTACGTAGGCAGCACCGCCATTGATGACCGGCGTTTCGCGCTCGTCCGACAGGCACGGGAAATCTAGGAGGAGTTGGCCCAGCACGCCGTCTGAGCCCACTCTATGCCAGAACGGGCCTAAGACTAGAGTATAACGTTGGGCATGTTGGTAAGACATAGTTGATCGACGTAGCGCGTTTAGAAACCCTTCCCTTGTCCTATGTTTCTAAACGCGCTACGTCGATCAACGGCCTAAGACGCGTCTACCATGACTCCCACCGCTCCCTGCCGAGGACTACAAGCTAGCAATCCGTCCCCATGGTGGATTAAATCTGAGCAAGGTTAGCCCCAAGACGTTACTTCTCGCCGTAGCTCATGCAGCAAATATACGCAGTGAGAAACCTGATATCAAGCTTCGTGCTGACGAAAATCAAAATGATCCAACAATAAGACCTGATCTGAAACCATCACCACTGCACATGGACAAATCATCAAAATTACAGTCCACGCAGCAACTTACGACCTCACCTCTTATGGTATCGCGCCTGATGATTCGTGCAAAGGTGTGGTCAACGAAATAGGCCATGAAAACACACCAGATGACTTCCTGACAGAAGTTAAAGTACCGGGCTACGAGGTCCTTGCGTGCAGACACCTCGGCAACTCCGGAGCCATGGTGCTCACATTTTGTGGTAAGCGAGTCCCTTTCTTCGTCAACGCGTACGGACAGGTTCTCCGCTGCTACCTCTACAAACGGACTATTCAACACTGTAGAAAGTGCAACAAAACAGGACACCACGAGGATGTGTGCCCACAGCCTCCTGACACACCGAAATGTCGAGTGTGTGGGGATTCACTATCACCTAACAACCACGAGTGCCATCCTTCTTGCGTGCTTTGCGGTGGCGACCACCCGACGGCTGCCAAACCATGCCCAAAGCGGTTTTTGCCACCAGTCAACCGATGCAAACCACCCCGGTCAGCTACTCCCACCAGGAAGGCCCAGTCACCATCCCCCAGCCCTAGACGGCAGAGCAGTGCGTCCGAGAGTGCAGCCAGGCGAAGGAGGCGTTCCAGGGATAAGTCAGGGCCGAAGCGAGAAAACTCGTCATCGCGGAGTGATTTCGCTGGCTAGCAGAGATTTCGAGGCTGGCGCACGGACGGGACAACGCATCATCATTGCCAGCAAAGCGGTTCCCACAAGAAAGCGAAAACGGTAGGCTGGGCAGAGCAGTTCCCTCCTGCCCCTCTTCTCCACATCAGTTCCGCCCCCTCACACAAACATCAACGCAGCAAAGAACACCACAAGCCATGTCAGTGGACACTCAACTTCACCCTGACATGCCGCCAACTGCAACACGATCTGACTATTGCACCCAAGAGGCGTTGAACGAAATGGCTACTTCTTTAGAAACGAATTCGCAGCTATGATGCAGGTAGAAATGCAGAAAATGAAGAATAGCATTATGGCTGAGCTAACAGCTCTACTCCAGCAATTGATCCAGCAGGCCCTGCAACCTGCTGTTCAGCAGATTGTAACGGATGTTAAACAGCATATATAGGCTGCACTTGTCCAAGTTCATAATCCGCCATCTGCACCAAAACGCACCACGTCTCCGACACGTGAAGCACAGCGACTGCCTCCTTACACACGCCCTTCCTGTTTCCTATCACCGTCCCAAAAAACTGTCCCAACAGCCGCAGCAGCTGCAGTCCTGCTTGCCACCTCCCTCCACCAACATTTAGCATAGTCTGAAATGCCTCCGTGTACTACAAAGGCCCCACTATTGCAGGATCATGGCGAGAAACCATAGGTCAACGCGGGACACCCCTCAACTCCTACGTGTATGACAGTGGAATTGCAGGGGGTATCGTAGGAAACGCGGAGCTCTAATGCAATTCATTGCGACGCAGCGGATTACTCCCGATCTCATAGCGTTACAAGAAGTACAATGTACCCCTACGCTTTCGGGTTACACCACATACATGGACGTAACGAACAATACACTGGATTGCACAGCTACATTAGTTTCTAAACAAATCACTGTCATAGAACACACCCTTTAAAGCACCTCCATCTCGCACGTACTTCTCGAATTAGTCCCGTGCTCTCGTTTCAGTAGCAGCCTGTTCGTGTTTAACGTCTACAGTGCACCTAACGCCCGGAACGATGACTTCAGTCATTTCTTCGCACAACTATGCAAGTTGGGTAAACACATAGTTATTGTAAAAGATTTCAATGCCCCCCAACCGGCTTGGGGCTACGCAACAGAACCGCCTAAAGGCCGACGACTCGCACAGCTTCTCGCGATTCATCCCATGACCCTGCTGACGGAACCTGATCAACCCACTCGCTTAGATAATAGTGTCAGCAGGGACACATGCCCTGACCTCACGATAGTCAAGGGGGTTAGTCATCATTCCTGGTGCAACCTCTTGTCAATCTAGGCAGTGATCACCATATACTAACTACAGAGCTCCAAGTAGTAGCCACGCGTGCCCCAGAGCGCATCATAAAACCTACAAATAGGGATGCATTTAGGCGTAATCGTACAACTACACATCAGGACTTTCCCTCCCTAGAGGCTTGGATATTACAGCTTCAGTCCGATTTTAGAACAGCTACCAAACTCATCACTGCGAAGACAGAAACGCCGGATGTGGACCGGCATCTGCTGCACCTCTTGGATGCCCACAGAGGCTTGACACGGCGATGGTGGTGGCAGAATTATAACCAAAAACTTCGTCTCTGAATCGCCCAACTAGCTACTGAGGCACATGACTATGTGAACATCCTCACTAGCAACGATTCGCATAACTTCTGCGATCGACTCAACGGCTCACTAAGTACACCTCGAACGTGGCGTATGCTCCGTGCTCTCTTAAATCCCACGCAGACAAAATTCCATACTGCTAACACACTCCGCACCATTCTCCGCAAATCAGGGCTCGACGATACCACTCTGCTGCACATATTAAAGCAACACTATGTATCCACGGGCCCCCGTCCCGCCTACCGTGATTATCCACACGTGCATGGTATGCCTAGAGATGAGGGCATTACAGAAGCAGAGGTTAGGGCAGCCTTGCAAAGCATTAAGCGTAACACAGCCCCCGGGACAGATGGGATTACGTACACACTTCTGCGTAACTTAGATGACCAGTCCATCAAATATTTAACCGCTTTTAACAACAACATTGGAACAACGGCACGCTACCACAGGAGTGGTGACACGCAGAAATCATACTTATTTCAAAGCCCGACAAGCCGCTATTCCTCCAGAATCTTCGCCCTATAACCTTAACTTTATGTGTAGCTAAACTCTTTGAACTCGTTGTCCTCTCTCGACTACAACCATTCCTCGAAGACAATTACTTTTTTTCCTGATACACTCTTTGGCTACCGTCTTGGTATCTCTAAAAAGGACGTATTAATACAGCTTAAGGAGGACGTGCTGGATGGTCCTACTTCAAACCAGTCCGAGCTATTCTGGCCCTGGATCTGAAGGATGCTTTTGACAACGTCTCCCACGACCTTATTCTTGACAACCTCGCTTCATCTCAGTGCTGCCTGCCCCGCCGTGGTGGTCTAGTGGTTAAGGTACTCGGCTGCTGACCCGCAGGTCACGGGATCAAATCCCGATTTTGGCGGCTGCATTTCCGATGGAGGCGGAAATTTTCTAGGCCCATGTACTCAGATTTGGGTGCACGTTAAAGAACCCCAGGTGGTCAAAATTTTCGGAGCCCTTCACTCCGGCGTCTCTCATAATCATATGGTGGTTTTGGAACGTTAAACCCCACAAATCTATCATCTCAGTGTTGCTCACGTATGTACAATTACGTCAGGTCTTTTCTTTCTGACCGCACGGCCACTATCGGAATTGCAGACCTCCGGTCGGACGTCATTCGTCTCGCCGGTAGAGGAACACCACAGGGCTCGGTTCTCTCGCCCACTTTGTTCAACGTTGCTATGGATAAACTCCCTTCCCTATTACAACAGGTTCCCAACATCCAGCATGCCATCTATGCAGATGACATTACAAGTTGGGCAACCGAACGATCAGACAGAACCATTCAGGACGCCCTACAGGAAGCTGCGTCTGTGGCACAAGACGACTATGCCGCTGCCGGCAGCATTGCGTACTCAGTGGAAAAGTCAGAGTTGTTATTGGTATGCAAGCGGCGCCGTAAAACCACTGATTATCCTGACATTTCGCTGTTTCTTGATTGCCATTCTATCCCTCTGGTAGCTTGAATTCGCATTTTAGGCCTATACCTTCAGTCTGACGGCAAGGTCTCGCACACTCTACACCTTTTGGCTCAGCAGTTAACTCAAATTACACACAAGATCCAACGCATCCCCAATCGCAAGAGCGACCTCTGTGAGAAGGATGTCCTCCGCTTCGTACAATCACTCATAGTTTGTCGGCCCACCTATCATCTCCCCTTTCACAATCTCCCGCTAGCTGAAATAAAAAAGAGGGACATCCTTCTACGGACAGCTGTGAAGGTGGCTCTCGGCTTGCCTCCACACGAATCTACACAACGCCTCCTTCAACTAGGCGTCCACAACACCGTAACCGAACTCACTGAGGCCCAGCACAACAGTCAGCTACAACGACTCGGGCAGACCCATCAGGGCTGCGAAATCCTGTCTCGTCTTGGCTACCCAATTCCCAAAACAACCTGCACAGGTACCGCGACATAAACTTGCTTCTACTGTCAGCGCACTCGTCAAAGTGCCTCCGACTCCACGCAATATGAATCCCTCCCGCCACGTCGGTCGTCGACGTGCCCGAGTTCAGTCTATGGCACGCGTCTTTTGTGATGATAACACAGACATGGAAGCCTTTACACTGATTCGGCATGCTACCCAGAGAAATCAGCCATGTGTTTAGCCATAATAGACGACACTGACGCCCTTGTGGCGTCTGCCACACTTCATACTACAGACAGTGCTTTGGCAGAGGAGAGAGCTCTTGCTCTGGCAATTGTTCACGCTACGACACTATCACATAACTCCTCTGTCACTATTGTAACAGATTCACAAGCTGCTTGCCGTGCTTTCGCTCAAGTACTTGTGGCTGCACATACACAGTATCCTCTCCTCTGCCTCACCGTCCGCATTACGTCCTGCGCGTATTGTCTGGACTCCTGGACACGCCTCTCTCCATAGTAATGAACGCGTTCATGTGGTCGCCCGAGTGCTGACCGGCCGGGCACCATTGGAAGAGCTTTTCAACCCAGACGACGCGTCGACAGAACCACTAAACTACAACGCTACGCTGGAGTACTACCAACAGAGCCGTTATACGTATCCTCGCCCTGATTCTTCACTTAACAGAGTAGATGCTGTCAGTTGGCGGCAACTACAAACCAATTCATTTCTTTTCCTCTATATGCGAAATCGCTTTCATCCGACTCTCTACCCCTCCTACTGCCCCTTCTGTGGATCCGTACCGACAGGGTACCACTCCACGTGGTAATGATCTGCCCCACAGGACGTTCCTCTGATTCCCAACCCCACCCCTTCCTCTTGGGAGTCTGCACTGCTCTGCTTACGCTGGCAGGAACAGCAGCAGATGGTCCAGCGGGCTCGCAGGGTCGCGGAAGGCGATGGAGCCCTGGACTGAGGGCCCCGCCCAAGGAAGGCTCAGTGTGCATTTGTTACTAATAAAAGATTAATCTCTCGGTCCCTCTGTCGAGCCGCATAGTTGGATACCACATTAAATAAGCTTAACGTTCTTAGCTGATTTCTTCGTTTATCTGTTATTCTTTGAGCATATTCATGATATTTTCGTATTGTTATAGCACTCGAGTGCTTCATGACCCAAAGGTCGCAAGATTGAATCCAGGCCGGGGCAGTTACGTTTTTGGTGGTGGCGAAACGCTAGGTAATAGTGTGATTAGATTTACATGCACGTTAATGAGCCACAGACAATCGAAAATTCCAGAACTCATCTACACGGCGTCCATCACAAATTGAGCCGTATTTTTTATCCGGTTTTCAGGTGTAAGACCCCAACAGTAACTTTAAAATATCTGTGCGTACTTTAAAAATACGATAGCCTTTCTTGTACCACATAGGCGTAACGATGAAGTTGGTATGTCTGTTCATTGTCTGTCAACCGAAAAGATTGAATCATCCGGATGCAGGTCAACTACTTCCTGTACGTCCAGCCATATATTGATCTGGTGGGATTCTTGGTAAGTTTTATTGTGATAGCAATTATGTGGATAATCTTGGCTGGATGTTGCCGCTGGCGTCACTCGCCATATTATATATATATATATATATATATATATATATATATATATATATATATATATATATATATATATATATATATATATATATATATATATATATATATATATATATATATAAGAAGAAAGAAAAGTGGATGAAAAAATTACCAGCTAGCTGGTAATTTTTTCTCCACTTTTCTTTCTTCTTTCTTCTTATTTACATTCCATTGGTTCTAATAACTTCCCCTGTACATTCCTTGGCATTACTGTCTGTTATATCTCATGAATATTGTCTTAAAACACGGAAATACTACAAGCCCTTAGGTATACACTTCTCTTCCTTATATATATATATATATATATATATATATATATATATATATATATATGAAAATGCAAAAAGGAAAAAGTCCACAAAGAGACTACGGCACGAGAAATAGAACTTGGGTCCTCTCAATCGTCAGTGTGAGGCGTTAACCACTAAGCCACCCAGTAGCCCATCCTTCACAGACAGAAGACTTGTCTTTCGGCGACAATTGCAATCAAAGCACTCAGATATGCGGCGTACTTTTAGTGGCGAAGCTCCTTATAGCGGCACCCGTTCGTCCCTCATAGCCGTAGTAGCGTGAAACAAGTGTAACATTTCGACCTCCAAGGTGGTGCCGGTGAGAGATTTCTTCTGTGCGTTGTTGAACAATAAAAGATAGTGCTCAATGTACATGCTAATGGCTGCTAAGGGGGAATGAGAGACAGAAGAATTCGGCTTTTAGTGAACGCGCAGCTGCGAATTTTATATTGTTCAACAACGCACAGAAGACAAGAAAGAGTTGCTACGTTATACTCGCTGGGAGTAAGCTCCTAGGTTTTAGAAAGGTTTAGCGAGCGTTGGGCCACAGTGCAATGAATACAGTGAACTAGTATATATCATGAACTCGAGGTGGCTGAAGGTGGGAAGTAGACATGAAGCGCAAGCCGTAAGAAAGTGTGCGTGTGTCTCCTCTCGTTCAGTCCTTGAAATGTCCGCTGAATGGCGGTGCTTCTATATGAGGAATACATGAATAAATGATGCGAGATGGTGGTACTAGGGTGTTGAATAGGTTGACGAACGGACGCGCAGACAGATGCATGGGCGGACGCATAGATGGCTGCATGACGGATGGACGCATGGACGGATGCAGGAGCAGATGCATGGACGAATGCAGGGACGGACGCACAGGTGAACGTGCGGACGCACGCATGGATGGACGAAAGCAAGAACGAATGGACGAACGGATGCTTCACCCCACTATCCATCATTCACTCCGTGGATATGCTGCCATTTTTCTTCTAATGTGGAATATTACAAAACTTGTCCGTTTCTTTCTTTGTGTGTGTGCGTGAACGTCGTGCGCAAAGTCTCTTACCTTCAATAAGTTGAACGCTCCTCCAATGATCATACCTTCCTGGCTTTGCTCGTTTAACCTGACGCTGATGTCAAAGACAGCGTAGTGGTAGATTTTCTTCGACGTCCAATACTCCTTGATCTTGGCCTTGCCAACGCTGCTGGTGATATCTTTCATGACAATCGAGCGATTCCTGCAGCGTATAGGAGAGATTCCAGAATTTAAATTTCCCGATATCGGCGCTATCGCATCGTAAGCATTAAACACGAGAAGCATATCCACTTTATATATTATTATCTTGAATGTTTATTTAAAGAAACAGCTGGCGTAACTTCATGTGCTCACTCATGCTATCTTTTTTGCGTGCACAGATACATTTAGGAGTAGTTTATTTCCATGCGCATTAGAATTGTGGCATTTCATACATGGTCACACTCGATCATTTCCTTGAATGATTGTGTGACTATTCCTGTTGAAAATTGTGTGCTCAGATTTGGGTGCACGTTAAAGAACCCCAGGTGGTCGAAATTTCCGGAGCCCTCCACTACGGCGTCTCTCATAATCATATGGTTGTTTTGGGACGTTAAACCCCACATATCAATCAATCTGTTGAAAATTAATATATATTGAAAATGCTAATGACTTTATTGTTATAAACGTTTTTTAGATGCGGAGTAGCCCATTCACCAGCCTGCTTAACGCTGTTCCTCCGTGCGTCCGTACGAACGCGCCGCAATGCGCTCAGCTCACCGCACGTGTTGGAGCGGTGCCGAGTAGGTCACGCTCCAAGCGCACGTTGACGTCGAGCTCCCCTCACATTGCGCGCTCACGTCACTCTCTCCCTCGCCTGCCAAGCACTCGCCGCAGCCCCCGCAGCTGCCGCCTCGTCCGTTCGCCCGCAACACCTGCCACTACTGCCGCTCGCTCCACGACCACGACCACCACTCTCTACACCACCAGCTCGTTGGTTTAGGTGCAATAAACCTGACGCTCGTCTAACGTACGCGTACCCTCCTCAATAAGAGGAACGTCCATCGATCTGGTATTGGCCAACTTCGACGTCGAATGTCAGCAGGAACCTCTCAGCGTGAACTTCACCGATCACAATGCCGTAGTAGTCAAGGCGAAACACATGCCAGCTCCGGTCTAGCACCCGCGCTCACTCTCAAGAAATGGTAAGAAGTTCGCCAGCCATCGCTTCAAACGAATGTTCCAGCGCTCACCAACAAACCCGCGTTAGCGCCGTTGACACGTGACGCCACGCCTGTGCAAGTTTGCATACCATCAGGGTTCCCTTTGAAAAGATGGCGTGATTTGGTTTAGTTGTTACCTCTCATCTATCTTTTCGGTTGTGATATTTCTCTGTGCTGTATGATCCCACTCCTGTTACAGCATTTTACAGGGCTACAGTATGTAAAGTAAAACAATGAATAATGCATAGTCACACGTAAAAGAACGTCCGGTTTTTTTAAAGACGATAGTCTTTCTTGAGAACCCTCGACGCAAAAATTTTGGTCTGTCTGTCTGTCTGCCTGTCTGCCTGTCTGTCTGTCTATACATTTCTCTCTTTGTCTACTCTCAATGGCATCGGGTACTTGAAGCGGCCGACCTCATCCGCAGTGCCCAGCAATGTTGCTCAAGGTTTAGTGTTCATACTTGTGAAATTGTCAATTAAAAAGCAATTATTGCGCATATCTGGGACACCATAACAACACGTATCTACTCTGCATGTGCGTCTTTTACTAGAAAAGGCATACATAAGTAATTTTAAGGACCGTAGCGCTTATCACGCTGCGCTGACCATGCAACGCTTGCACGAAAAGGCGCGTGTTTCCAACGCTTTGCTAAAAAAAGACGGTGGTGACACCTACCTGTCGCCTTGCGTTCCACACCTTATCACCTCTGAGACGGGTGCGCACGTCCGTCTCAGAGCCACGCGCTTCGTTAAAACTGGCAGATGGCGCTCATGTCTCACGTGTAACGTGACTTGATGCGCTCGTTCGCCTCCTCAGTACACTCGAGGCACTCTAGCGCAGCACCTTCAGAATACCATTTACCAATTTTCTTGCGCAAAACATCGAATAAATTGTTCACTCCCTCCGCAGGCAAGACTATCGTCTTTCGACGATATTTTCAGATTAACATGCAGATACCGGGCCAATTTTCAGGATTATTTTCATTTAGCTTTGTCTAACTAAGGTAGAAAATGTACGGATGCATGAAATGTCTTTTTGTTCCCTATACCTTCGAAGAAAAGCCTAACAACAAGTCACAGCGTCACCTTGGAGCATGTTTGTTTAATAAACGTAAGAAACAAAATGTCTGTGAGCATTTTATACCTTAGAGTTACTATCAATGCCCTAAGCAAGCTGTCTTAATTTCTTTTTCCGCAGAAACACGTTTTAAGCTCTGAACACATTGCTAAAAATAAAGATGTACGAATATGTTGATGCATTTGGGGCACGATTTGTTTTCGCTGAGGACGTGCTTTAAACCAACGGTGTATGAACCTTCAATGTATGTGATTTTTGATGACTGCAGCACAACCATTTCTTACCGACGTTATGTTGGCCTCTCTGAAGCTTCCGTTGTTGTTTGATCTAAGTAAGAGTTCACCGGGTAGCTGCCAAAAGCGAAAGTGAATAACCAGCGTATGAAAAGCACTGTATGTGTGTTTTCCCCTATTTCGCACCAAATGACAATATTATCAACACAATGTCATAGGCACCTGGTGCTATATAGAAATTCCAAATTCACACAGCAATTTAGATGTACCCGTGACCAATACTTTTCAGCAAAAAGTTTAATTACCTCACACTCGCAATCACATTACTTTTTTCCATCGTAAGTTTCTAATAAAACGTGGGTTTCACTGTTTTAAAACCATGATACTAATAGCAGGGGCGCTCCATCCTACCTTCAATCAAATATGGGATTGCTTGATTGATGTGTGGGCTTCAACGTCCCAAAACCACCATGTGATTATGACAGATGCCGCAGTCGAAGGTTCCGGAAATTTTGACCACCCGTGGTTCTTAAACGTGCCCCCAAATCTGAAATTCTCCCGTTTCGTAAGCGCAGACACAAAACACGAATGAGAACACATGCCGGTTCTTCGCAACGCGTTAGTTTGTACACTTTGTTTTTCCATGCAGCCGCCCCAAAGTTAAGTCTTTCCACAGTGTGAAGAGGGAAAGCCAGCAAACCTGTTTGTTTGAGTTAGGTATAATTAAAGCTATATTTCGCCATAGCCGTTTCCCTAGCAACGTTTTCAGTTGCCCCTTGTTACAACATGGTCACTGCCGTGTGTCAAAAGGCGTATCGACACGAACGCCGTTGGCTGCAGCTCAGGCTTGAAAGAACATTCCTGCGGATAAAATGGGCAGCTGCGAATTTGTATATAAATTGGTTGCCCTGACGTCAATCAAACCGCCATGTTGGTGACCCGCATGGCACACGCAAGGTTTGTGACGTCATGCATTCATATTGTCAGTTTATTCCTTTCAAGTTCTTTTGCTATTGACGTACCGAGGTCCATAAAATTTGGTTCACATTGTTATTACACAGAATCAGGTCAAGAGCGATAAGATTCTGCTGCCTCTATTTCATCAAGGCCGCCATGTTGGTGAATTATTGCGTTATAGAACTGCGATCATTACGCCAAGCTGTCTATAGCGTTGTGTAGAGTGTTCACGTCGCAGATAAAAAGCCCCGTGTACTCTATTTTGAACGGCCCCTAATACGCGCTTTTTGCCGTCTTGAGCTTGAAAACGCCGCCACGCGACGTTTCAAACAACGCCACGAGCTGGTGCAGCCTGGCTGTTTGAACTAAGGTGCCTCGAAGGTAGTGCCGCCTGTCCCAATGAACATGGGCGGTGACACAATTTGATCGTCACATTAGGTAGAAGTTGTACTAGCAATATACTACTCACCCGGGCTCACTTAGTCTGACTCACAGGTTGATACGAGTCTGAGTGAGTTTGAGTGAGTCGACTCATGAGAGAGTTCGCCTACTTATGGTGGCGAAACCATTTGATCGTCATATTAAGTAGAAGTTGTTGAGGCAGACTATGCCTCTGTCTAATTTGACTTTAAAGCACGGCTGCCAGGTAAAAACGACCATATAAAAATAACTACCTGAAAGGTAGCCAATTCATCCCAATGCCACAAAAAGTATACAAACGCAGCCCCGCTTGTGCGAAAGCAATTTCGGTATTCTGATTAGAACGACCATTCATACCAGCCATTTGGTGAAAGTGCGAACAAGTACAGTTTGGAAGCTTCGAAATGAGAACTGGTCAAGTTCAAGTATAAATTGTTGATATCGGCAATAGGGTTTTGTGAAGAATCACGAAATGCTTCCACTAGTTCCCCAACTGCTTTTATTCAGGCACCTTGTATTAGCTTGCTGAAAGGGACCCGAAGTAACTGCTTTCTGACAGCAAAAATATTATTTCGGCATTATTTGGCCCGAAATCACAATTGCTTGTATTGTAATACTGTGGTGTTTTGTTTAATAATGTTTACTTGCAGAATGCACATTGAAGAACGAGTGGCTCATATTCCAGAGTGGCACAAACTTACTAAAAGACGACACGACAAATTATTCAAACATTACATTCCTCGTGAGATTGAGATCAGTGTGAGCTATACTGTCATGCTTACTTCTAATTAGTTGAAGATCATGTTCACCAAAAGTCGTACATGTTCGAACTCATGCCGAAGACGACCATTTTTCACGATGTGCCTGCCACGTATACTAAGGTGTTGTTGCGTCCTGCAAGTGTGCAATTCACTTTTCCATGCCATTGCCACCACGTTTTGAGATTACGCACTTGATAGAAAAAGGTGCGACGTTACAAATACAAAATCTGGCAAGAATCGAGGAAACGAAAAGCAGCCAAAGTTTAGCCAAGTACCCAAAGTTAAACTTTTATACCACCACCAGCATAAGAATAAGCCATAATAACACTAATTGAATCTCGCCACACTTCAGTTGCAAGCACGCCAATAGAATTAGGCTTCAATGGAAACGATGAACTCGGACACTAAATGCAGGGTTTCGATACAGCGCCCATCCGAGTGCTCCAACCCAGTATGATGGTTCTGTGGTACGTGTTGTCACCCTAAAGTCAGTCTATAGCTTCTCTAATACTCATGTCACACGGGCACTTAAAAGTCTTTTACGTAAGCGGTCTTTTTCCGAAAAGGAGTTCCTGACAGCAGACACACGGCACAGAGCGAACTCCTTTTCAGAAGCGGTCTTTTTCGTAAACGGAGTTCGTCGATCTCTTTTACGGCTCCGAATGAGTAGCCTCGAAACCAGTGGGCGCCAGCAATTTTCGAATGGTGGGAAAACAAGAGCGAATGCTTAGTTTTCTGTCACCAAAACTCTTTGTAAAAACAAATTTCATATCCTGCAGAAGGTGTAATCAACTCTTTTAATGGTTATTTCCTTTTCTACTCTTATAAGCAGCTACAACGCGTGGGCAATATCACGTGGTGACGCTCGGTCTCGCGCCACGCCATTTTGCACAAACGAGGAAAGCGTGTCATTCGTGTGTTTGCCCGTCATTCAAGTGGTCCGAGTCCGAGTGTCTGTGGCCAACTCCACAGATCAAGCAGCCGGCGCCCAACGGAAAAGGCAGCGTCTGCAATGGTCGGAAACAGACACGTGGAGCCTAATCAGACTCTGGGAACTACAGTTCCCTCGAACCACCTCTCGTTTCGTCTGAAGGCCCACATCGATCGATCGCAGGCCTTCTTCGACAGCTCCAGTGCGCACAGCAAGGAATTGCTGAACAGCAGTTGCTGCTTGATCCTCTCCTTGGCGGCTTTTGCAGCGTCTGCCTCGCTTTCCAGAGCGAGAAGGCAGGCCGTGAGGCTTGCGATCCTCGATTTTTTTTTCCGTACGGTCGCCCATAACGTGTCGGTAGCAGTCGAGAGCAGCGAAAAACAAATACGGTAAATAAAAGCCCAGTGGTGCCAGACGGACTTGTGCACGTCGCTAGTTATGGGAATGCTTCCTTAACTAGTGCAACAAACTTTCACATTGGTGTTTCTTCATCTCTTATTCTTAAATTTATTTGAAGAAACGAGCAGTGCAACAAGTCTTCAATTTGTACATCGTGATACATCGTTTATTTTCATTGCTTCTCTTTTAACTGCTAGAGCCACGCTTTCGCTAGCGTCTTCGAACGAAAACCCTAAAAGGAGATCGTTGCTGCCGTGTGTCTGCGCCGCAACACCTCTTTGTTAAAAGTCTTTCAACTTCGTAAAAGACCGCTTACTTAAAAGACTTTTTGTGCACCCGTGTGACACAGGTATTAGATCCTTTTCTACTGCCGTAAGAGGTTCCTGATCTTCCAATTGGTCTTCGCTATCTTTATGGCTGTATACACAACACATCCTACAGTATATATACAGCGATTGAAAATAAAAAAAAAAAGGCAAAAGACTTGCTCGTTGGGAACGCTGATAGCAAAAGACGTCCTTGGCGAGGTGCTCGCCGCGTTGATCAACTCCGTGGTGATCGCGTTGCTGTCGTCAGTGAACGTGTCCCCACCACGCACGTAGAAGGGGATAAAGGCGTAGTCGCAAGGGTTGAAGTTGATCGACTTGTAGTCCAGCTTGTGGACGCCAAACGTGCAAAACAGCGGAGTCTTGCCCATTGCGTGAGCTGATGGACACATGCAAAACAGGTATGCTTCACTTAGATGGCATGATAAAAACCGCCTAGCTTCACTAACGCGATTCATGACTAGCGGCGAAGCACTCGGTATCGTACTAGTGCGTCATCGTACGCCACCCGCGTGACAACTGAGTGACACAAAGTATATATATATATATATATATATATATATATATATATATATATATATATATATATATATATATATATATTGTAGTGAACAAGATGAATGCTATTCAGAAGGGCAGGGGGTATGACTCAGTCGGTGAAGAAGACGACGTTTGGTTGGCTGGGGACTCAGGCTAGTTCCGCCATTACCACTTGACGTGTCGTGACCGCTCTCCTGTTTTATAAAAGAGTGCCACTCTAAAACGCCTCATTATAATATATATATATATATATATATATATATATATATATATATATATATATATATATATATATATATATAGTAACTATGTTGTTGAAGGACTCTGGGTGTAATAAACGTATTTATTAAAGGGCGAACCTGTGCCCACAACTCAAAGGGACTATGGTCGTAGCACGTTACAGCAAAGCACCAAAGATGTCTCCTTATTCTAGTTCTTCAAGAGGAGTCCCAAGCGCGTGGCGCACATCAACCGAGGCCAGCTGGGTTCTCGTGCTATCATCATCGTCTCTGCGCAACACTAGACGGCGCGCATGTATGTCCCTGTGCGCGCGGTGATGGGCGCGTTGTCTGAATGCAGGCAATATGTCGCGGCATAATCCCCCTCCTCATACGCATCGTCCTGATGCGTCGGGCAATGAATAGATTCGTGGAAGGCGTCACTGGTCTTCCGGTGATCTTTCATAGTAAGGCTTCCTCCGGACTACATGTGCAACCTCTGTAGGGTTGCGGCGTTTTGAGCTGCCGTGTATAGCGGATCTGACTTGGTAAGTTTCATCGCTTACACGATGGAGTACTTCGTAAGGCCCGAAGTAGCGGCTAAAAAGTTTTTCAGAAAGTCCACGGCGACGCACTGGGGTCCATATGCATACTTTGTCACCTGGTTGAAAATGCGCTTCGGTACGACGCTGATTGTACCGATAGGAGTCGACACGCTGTTGGCGGCGTATTCTGTATCTCGCCATCTGTCGTGCTTCCTCGGCTCTTTGCAGGAAGTCGTCTAGGCCAGATGGATTGCTGCTTTCATCACTCAGTGGTAACATGACATCTAGTGGAATGGTGACTGTTCGGCCGAATACAAGTTCAAATGGTGTCACTCGCGTTGTTTCTTGAAAGGGTGAATTATACACGAACGTAACGTAGGGCAATATATTCATCCCACAGTTTATGTTCCACGTCGACATACATTGAAAGCATATCACTCAGAGTTCTGTTCAGGCGCTCCGTTTGGCCATTTGTTTGAGGATGGTATGCTGTAGTTCTCCTCTGGTCTGTATGGGTCATTCGCATAAGACATTTCATTAGGTCTGCATTAAAAGCTGGGCCACGATCTGTAATTACGACGCTGGGTGCACCATGTCTGAGGACTATGTTGTTGATGAAAAACTTGGCAACTTCAAGAGCTGCTGCACTGTACAGCAAGTCAGTCTCAGCGTAACGAGTGAGATAGTCCGTGACTACGACTATCCACTTCTTGCGTGAAGTCGAGGTCGGAAACGGGCCTAGGAGATCCATACCGACTTGTTGGAATGGGGCATGCGGTGGTTCTATAGGCTGGAGGAGGCCTGCAGGTTTCACGGATGGAGTTTTGCGTCTTTGGCACTCACGGCCAGTTTTCACATAGCGCTGAACTGATGATAACAGTTTTGGCCAGTAGTATTTTATGTGAATTCTGGCGAATGTACGGCTGACACTCATGTGTCCAGATGTTGGCTCATCATGACATGCGTGCAGAATCTCGTTTCGTAAAGGTGCAGGTACAACGAGTAAAAACTTGTCACCATGAGGCTTGAAGCTCCTCTTGTAAAGGACCCCTTCTCGAAGACAGAATGAAGGGAGTCCTCTGGATAAAATGCGCGGGACTTTAACGTTGAGGCCTTGGAGACGCTTTATAAGCGGCAGCAAATCGGGGTCATTTTGTTGTTGTTGAGCGATTTCTGATGCCTGGATGACGCCAAGAAACGGGAAGTCTTCTTCCTCTGGCTCACTCGTCTCCACTGGTGCGCATGACAGGCAGTCGGCATCGCGGTGCTTTTTCCCAGATTTGTATACCACATTAACCTCGTACTCTTGTAGCCTAAGGCTCCATCTTGCTAGTCGGCCAGAGGGATCCATCCTTAAGATTCGCCAGCCAACACAGGCAATGGTGGTCACTGACTTCTCGGAATGGTCTACCGTAGAGGTACGGCCACAATTTACTTATAGCCCAGATTACCGCGAGACACTCTTTTTCGGTTGCAGAGTAATTTGTCTCAGCTTTCGAAAGCTTGCGGCTGGCATAGGCTAGCACTTTTAGGAGCGAAGCTCCTTAAGGCGTGGGCTGTGCGTCCCCTGTATGTAGCCACCTCTCGTTCAGTTCTAAGTATTACGCTAGCCACCGCCCGATCTAAAGGGTACAGCCATATCCATCCGTCCATCCGTCCGTCCATCCATCCATCCATCCATCCATCCATCCATCCATCCATCCATCCATCCATCCATCCATCCGTTTCCGTCCGTCCGTCCGTCCGTCCGTCCGTCCATCCATCCACCCATCCATCCGTCCATCCGTCCATCCATCCGCCCGTCAGTCCGTCCGTCCATCCGTCCGTCCGTCCGTCCGTCCGTCCGTCCGTCCGTCCGTCCGTCCGTCCGTCCAAAAGATGCAAGATGTTATGAACTAGACGGCGGTACGTGTAGTTGATTATGAAAGATGCGAGGTGTTATAAAATAGGAATGATGCCACTTATAGCGCGTGTCATCGTTCGATATAGTGCGGCGACGTACGCTAGGGGGAGCGTTGCAATAAAATCGAGTGGGCAAAATGTACGGAGGATTCATGGTTTACCAGGTTTACCTCCGGAGCTTCGCCCACTCATCATCATTCACTTCGTGGATATGGCGGCATTTTTTTTCTTGACCGTCTTGCCGCTGGACTAGAATGGCCCCGAGGCCGACGTTACTCGCATCAGTGTGAACTTCAGTTTTGGCAGTCTCATCGAAATGGGCGAGGATTGGACAGGCTTGCACGCGTGTTCTTAACTCATCAAATACTTCCTATTATTCACATTCCCACATAAAGGGGACCTCGTCTTTTGTTAGATTAGTAAGTGGTTCAGCAATGTTCGAAAAATTTTCCACAAATCGCCAATAGTACGCGCATCAACCCAGGAAGCGACGTACTGACTTCTTGTCTTTGGGTGTCGGGAACTTCACGATGGCAGCTGTCTTTTCGGGATCTGGCCGAACGCCGTCGGAGCTGACGACGTGTCCGAGGAATCGAAGCTCTTCAAAAGCGAAGTGGCATTTTTCTGGCATGATGGTCAAGTCTGCTGAACGAATGGCTCCTAATACTGTGCGGAGTAGCTCTAGATGTTGGTAGAATGTAGCGGAAAATACGACAACGTCATCCAAGTACACCAAGCAGGACTGCCATTTCAGTCCCGCGAGGACAGCGTCCATCATTCTCTGAAACGTCGCTGGCGCTGTGCACAGGCCGAATGGAAGCGCTTTAAATTTGTAGAGGTCGTCTGGGGTTATGAATGCCGCCTTTTGACGGTCGCGCTCATCCACCTCAATTTGCCAATATCCGCTCATGAGATCAAGGGAGAAGAAGTATTTCGCACTCCGTAGTCAATCGAGGGAATCATCGATACGTGGCAGGGGGTATACATCCCGTTTCATTACGCTGTTCAGTTTCCGATAGTCGACGCAGAATCGAGGGCTGTTATCTTTCTTTTTAACAAGCACTACGGGAGACGCTCATGGACTTCTGGAAGGCTGGATCTCGTCATCTGAAAGCATCTCCTCCACTTGTTTCTTGATGACGTCTCTTTCCTTTTGCGATACTTGATATGGGTGTTGGTAAATCGGTCTCGTGGCTTCTTCTGTTATAATCCTATGTTTTGCAATAGCCGTGCGTTGCACCTTAGAGGACGTTGAAAAGCAGTCCGAAAATTCTTTTATAAGGGCGAACAATCGTTTCTTTTGATATTCTGGGGCCTATGGTTGACGTTAACTGATGCGTCGACGTTGCAGGTCTCTCGTGGAGTGGTTGGCGTTGTCGCTAAACTGCATAGCTCAGTCGCCATGCAGAACTTGTGGAAATAGGCGATAGCCATACCTTGCGCGATGTGCTGACACTCATTCCCAAAATTCGTAAGGAGGACAACTGAGCGGCCATTTCTTAAGTGAACAACACCCCTCGCCACGCAAATTCCTATGTTTAAAAAGAGCTCTACGTTTCCATCCGCTATTTCTTCGTGGTCACAAAATGCCTTATTTTCAACAAGCACCATTAAACTACAGCGTGGTGGCACTGTGACGTCATCATCAACAACGCACAGAGCAGTAAGACGGCGCTTTTCCAATTCCTCCACTGACATAGCTTGTTCGGTCGAAAACGTTACACTTGATCTGCGCAGAATAATTATGGCTCCATCGGCTAGCAGAAAATCCATTCCTAGTATAAGCTCTCTTGAACAGTCCGGCAGTACAATGAAGTCAGCAACGTAAGTAAAGCCTCTTATTTTGAGCCTTGAGGTGCATCTGCCAAGCGGTGTAATAGTGTGGCCACCTGCCATGCGTATCTGTGTCCCACTCCATTTCGTCACAACCTTTTTTCAGTTTCTTTGCCAATTTGTGACTCCTTACCGAATAATCAGCGCCGGTGTCAACTAAAGCATTTAGCTCGTATTCGTCTATTTTCAACCGCAAATCTGAAGTAATCTTCGCACTGCTGCGCTTATCCTCTGTAAAGATAGCACCGTAACCTTGAAACCGTAATGGAGGATCTTCGCAACTGTAGTTATCAGCGGCCTCACCTCCAGAGGTCACTTGCTTCAGTTTGTCGGGTGTGGGCTTGTAGAACGGTGCCCAGACCGTGCGGTAGAAGCACGTGGGCTGGGTGATCGGTAACGCCTGGGTGACGGCGATCTTGGCTGATGTTGTCGTGGAGTGAGTGGGCTCTGGCGCGTGGACAAGTGCTCTTCGATCTCCGTTGGTCGTTCACCGTTTCGAGGGCATGGTGCGTACAACGGGAAGCCCCTTAATCCTGCCTGTCGGTAAGGGCAGAACCTATACAGGTGACCTGCTTTCCCGCAATGGAAACACAAAGGCCTGCGCTCATGGTCACGCCAGATGTCACTTTTCCGGGGCCTTTGATCCACGTAGCGAGCTACACCACGGGCTCGTGGCTGGTAGGTAGCCGTCGGTTCCAGTAGACGAGGTGCGCTGTGTACCGTCAGTGGGCAAGGAGAGGCCATCGCAACTGCTGCATTGGTGTGCGCCGAGGGTTCATCTCGTACTACGTCGACGACAGACAGTGTTGTTGCACTGTGAGGTGCTTGCAACTTGCTGAGCTCTTCCCTGATCACTGACCTGATGAGTTCTCGCAGGGCGTCCGTGTCACTTCGCTGGCCTCCATAGAAGACATTGGCAGGTGCGTAGTTTATGTCTCAATTGTACTGTCGAACCCGCTGTCCTAGCGTTTTCTCGATGGCTGTCGCTTCCGTATGAAACTCCACAACTGTTCGTGGTGGGTTGCGGACGAGAACAGCGAATAGCTCTTGCTTCACCCCACGCATGAGGTGGCGTAGCTTCTTATCTTCAGTCATATGGGAATCTGCGCGCTTGAACAGGCGGATCATGTCCTCGATATACATTGCGACACTTTTGTTGGTGAGTTGGTTTCTGGATTCGAGCGCAGCCTGTGACTTTTCTTTGCGATCCACGCTGGCATAAGTCACCAGAGCTTATCGACGAAATTCATCCCAGGTCCTAAAGGAGGTTTCATGGTTCTCATACCACGTCTTTGTGAAGTCCTCCAAAGCAAAGTTTACGTGGCGGAGCTTCTCTCTCTCGTCCCAACCGTTTAATCTTGCCACTCTCTCAAAGAGGTTCAGCCAATCTTCTACGTCTTCATACGAGTAACCATGAAATACTGGTGGCTGGTGAGGCTGATTTATCACCACTTGGGCCGGTGTTACATGACTTGGCATGGTGGTGGCGTCCATTGACTGAGTTCCCCTTGGCGTGAAGTGGAGTGGACTGAGTTCTGGTGAATCACCTCGAAGACGGTGACTGGTCCTCTGATGCACAGGTGTCAGCTCCCCAGGATCAACTCGCTGGTGGTCGGGGCTACACTGTCTTGTGTTCGTAGGGCTATGATTCATTACCCAGCATGTCCACCAGAAATGTAACGATGTTGAAGGACTCGGGGTGTAATAAAACGTATTTATTAAAGGGCGAACCTGTGCCCACAACTCAGAGAGACTATGGTCTTAGCACGTTACAGCAGAACACCAAAGATCTCCTTCTTTTACTTCTTCAAGAGGAGTCCCAAGTGCGAGGAGCACATCAGCTGGGGCCAGCTGGGTTCTCGTGCTATCATCATCGCCTCTGCGCAAAACTATACGGCGCGCATGTATGTCCCTGTGCGCGCGGTGATGGGCGCGTTGATTGATTGATTTGTGGGGTTTAACGTCCCAAAACCACGATATGATTATGAGAGACGCCGTAGTGGAGGGCTCCGGAAATTTTGACCACCTGGGGTTCTTTAACGTGCACCCAAATCTGAGCACACGGGCCTACAACATTTCCGCCTCCATCGGAAATGCAGCCGCCGCAGCCGGGATTCGAACCCGCGCCCTGCGGGTCAGCAGCCGAGTACCTTAGCCACTAGACCACCGCGGCGGGGCAATGGGCGCGTTGTTACATATATATATATATATATATATATATATATATATATATATATATATATATTTATATATATATATATATATATATATATATATATATATATATATATATAAATATATATATATATATATATATATATATATATATATAAATATATATATATATTTGCCTGGTTCATCTTAATACTCATCTTTCTTATTCTTCTAGTTATGATGCCTATAAGGCCTTGAGATCTGCATACCATTTTCAATTTAATATTACTGCTTTGTGGTCTTCGAAAAGTTGAGCCTACTGTTCTTCGAGCTCACCTAACCAAAAGATGGCAAAAACAAGGTCTATGCATGTTTCTCGGATGGTTGTTTGCTGTTTCCAATCATACGAAGTGCAGTGCGGAGTGCAGCGATACTCCATATACTGCGAAGCCAGTCGCGGTCCATAATGTCTACGATGAAGTCACCGACTAGCATAAAGGGTCTGTGCTTGTACTTTGCGTCGTAATCGTAATCGCAACATACACGCATGTTTCACCTTTGAGGGTGAAAATGTCACGGACTTCTAAAACCTCCGACTCAAGCGCTTACGAATACGTTTCCTCAGAGTTTCTGATTCAAGACAAAATGTCAGGCACGACATCTTTCACACATGACTATGAACATCCTTCAAGTTTGTGATGGCCAGATTTGTTTTTATCTGGTACAGGGTGCCTTTATTCGATTTCATATTTAGCATATTTCAGGAGCGTTTTAAAGGTGAGATATGACTTTTGCCTGAGAATGTATAGCCGTGATAACCACATATTCACATGCTTCGACAGTAGCAACAGTTTTCTTCATACCATGACAGCGGACAGTGAAAGTGTACGACAAAGTCAGGTCCTAAGTAGCGTTGGCCATGAAAATAGGCTAAATAGTATTATGCAATCGTGTCGAGTAGAGGCGCAATGGTTCACTCTTCTAGGCGATAAAAGCTGCTCGCTACTTTGATAAAGGCTATACGCTACTGAAGCTTCAACACAACTCCAAGGTAGTTCCAGCGATCACTGACACATTGAACTTCATATCTGTCTACTAATGCACAGCCTTATCAAACGAATGAGAAAAAGAAAAGCTTTATCTAAAGTATTGAATATTTCAACATATATGTGTAGCTAGGGACTGAATAACTCATCGATTTCGTGTATGTGTAGTTATTCTTGTAGCCCTACTTTTTGGAGTTGTATAAAATCATCATAAACAGATGCCTATTCGCGCATTGTTATGGCGTCAAGTAGTAATGAATACATTTCAATAAACGTTGTGTAACGAGGGCAGTGGACATGGAGCTCGAGTAGAGAAAGAAGAAGAAGACGTGCTGTGATCGCAGGCTTGCATTCAGTTAGCCCTTGCGCTAAATAAAGCTCTCGAGATCGTTCGCCGAGTCAACTCCTGCTTGTTCAACAACCCGTTTCAAGTGGTGGAGGTGCTGGGTACATCTAGTCCTCGCCCTGGAACTTCGCAGCCGTACACTCCAACGACCTTCTGCAATGACTGATCCGGGGCCATCTCAGGTCACTACTCCAGATCTCGCACCTGTGCCTGTCTGGTTTTAAGGCATGGAGCACCTCGTGAGTTATTAAGCGACCGCAGCCGCGTTTTTCTCTCCGGTGCCATTACAGCGTAGTTGAGCGAGTGTCGCATCATACACCGCACTACCACAGCCTATCACCCACTAACTAATGAGATGACAGAGCGTTCAATCCGTACACTTGGAGATATGCTGGCCATGTACGCTTCATCCGACCAGTCAAATTGGGATAGCATATTGCCTTTTGTGACATATGCCTACAACACTGCAACGCAGACCACCACTGGATTTTCGTCTTTCTTCCTGCTTTATGGACGCGAGCCATCATCAACAATTGATATCATTCTTCCTTATCGATCAGACTCGTCAAAGTTGACAACCGTTTCTCGAGCATCAACACACGCTGAAGGATGTCAGAAGCTTGCTCGTGCATTTACGTCACACGACCAGACACGTCAAAAACATCGCCACGACGCGTCTACCACGCCTATCAACTTTGCTCCGAACTCACTGGCGTGGTTATGGATTCCTTCTACTCCTCCAGGACTCTACCACAAGCTTTCGTCCAGGTACCATGGTCTCTATCGAGTTATACGCCAAACATCCTCTGTCAACTACCTTGTCGAGCCGCTGGATGAATCTCTGGACAAGCGCCGTTGGGGACAAGAAATCATACACATCTCTCGGCTCAAGCTGTTCTATGACCCTTCTGTGTACGCCTGTCCTTAGGTCGCCAGGATGGCTCCCTCATCACCCGGGGGTAATTGTAACGAGGGCAGTGGACATGGAGCTCGAGTAGAGAAAGAAGAAGACGTGCTGTGATCACAGGCTTGCATTCAGTTAGCCCTTGCGCTAAATAAAGCTCTCATTCGCCGAGTCAACTCCTGCTTGTTCAACAACCCATTTCAGTAGTAATGAATGTCGGTAAACGTCTATAACTTTGAGAGCAAGCCCTATTATCTGCGTTACTATACGAGTAGGTACAATCTGTTACCATCAACTACGACGTTAAGGGTAACTAACCAGCTCAATACTCCATGGAGCTGTGCGTACTTAATAAAATGATTGGAAAAGGAATTTTTGTGGAGAACAGGATAACATTGAACGGAAGCTTACACAAAAAAAGGTCTAAACGAGATGATGCATGGACGTACAGCATCGTTCGAGGAGTACTTCTGACGGATGAAGCCAAGCATGCGCTTATACAGGGTGTTTCAAGAAATGTGTCCAATAATATTTAAGGGGCCCCTCAACTCCCTCCGGTATTTGCCCACACATTTCAAGTAAGGAAGTGCATCGCGTACAGAATGCCATCGCGATCAACGATGCCACACGCCGCAGTGCTACAGGTAGCGGGTGCGCTACAATTTCGAAAAAACGATAGCTACTCCTTCCCGGTCTCCGTCATTCCCGCCACTGACATGTGTGACGTCACCAGGGAAACTCGATGACGTTACCACTTTGGATGCTTGCGATTGGCCGAACGACAACCGACGACTTCTGGTCCCTCTGCAAACAGCTGTTCACACGCATCTTGTCGTTTTTGGTCGTGTTGCCGCTTGCGATTAGACACCTGCGGCCCGTAACGAAACAAGTGGTCCATACCGGAACGATTCGTAGGGGCAAGTGCCGGCACGACAGCAACAGCGGTTAGTCAACAATCAGTGCACCCAAATGACACATACAACACAGTTGAAGGCGAGCTAGGTCATCGGAGCGGCGGATCGCGGCAACCGGAAGTAGACGCTGTCTCGAACAGCACGTCAGCGGTGATGTATGCCACGTGAGATGAGGAGGGGCACTCAGCTGCCTCATAGAAAAGGGGCCAAGCGGTTTTGGAAGAGGGTAGCGCAGGAAATATGGAAAGAAGCAATCTGCTCGTTTCGATCATCAAACGCGTGTAACTCCGCTATTACGACACCATTTCGAAAAATCCTCACGGCTGCGAGTTCGTTGTAAACTCGAGCAGAACTTCCTCACCTCAACTAAATTTGGACCGCTGGGTGGTTTAGGGGCCCTTGAAAAATTACAGAAAAGAAAGAAGCAGGTCAAGAGCGATAGGATTCTGCTGCCTTTACCTCATCTAGGCCACCATGTTTTTGAATTAGTACGTTGTAGAATTACGACCATTACGCCAAGCTATCTATAGCGTTGTGTGGAGCATTGACGTTGGAAGTAAAACAGCTTTCGTACTTTATTTTGAACGGCCCCCAATACACGCTTGTTGCAGTCCTGAGTTTGAAAACGCTGCCCCGCGACGTTTCAAACAACGCCACGAGCTGGTGCGGCTTGGCTCTCTGACTTTTTAACCAGCGGTGATATAGCCGGTCCAGTCAAATGGGTGAATTCAAGCTTTTGCTACGAATGGTCCATAGCCAGTTTGGCATTTTAGAATAGTGGCCACTGGTAATCACCGCAGAGTGATGCAATGAGCCTAATTTACCTGAAGAAATGGAAACCGACGCACCAAACAGCGCACATACCGTTCACTTCGAGAACGCCCTCAGCGACAACACTGTTTCTCTCGCCGTTATCAACCGTCAATTTAGACACTCTGCTTCGAGGCCGCTTAGCGACGCTCGCTTATTCTTCTCCCCCAATGCGAAGGAAAGAGTGCCGTCATTGAGGGTGTTGTCGAAGTGGATTACAGATGCGCTGTTTGGTGCGTCGGTTTCAGTTTCGCCAGTTAAATTGGCCAGATTGCATCGCTGCGCGGTGATTCCCAGTAGCCGCTTTTTCAATATTTCAAAGTCGCTATGGACTATTCGTAGGAAGGGCTTGACTTCGCTCATTTGACCTAACCAAGTATTACCATTCGTTAAAAAGTTAATTGTGTTAGTTTCTTTAGTTATTGCAGTAGTAATGTTGGTGCTCATCTGAAGATGCCTTCTGTCACAGAAAGGCAACGCCACAAGTAGCACGCAAATACCTCTTCTGTAATTTTAAAAAAAATATTGGACACATTTTTTTATCCGCCCTGTATAAACGCCTGCGGACGAAACAATACGTTAATAGATCGACTCATCAACCATGCCACTCAAATATCTTACTTGTAATGGAAAGGATGAGATTCCTTATTTTTAATGTAGTATATTTCGCTGACTCTACACTTCTCCAGCGTAATCCCTGGTTCCTGAATTTTGGCCACTAAAAATGAAATCAATGCAACTTCACAGCAACGCAGAGGCTAGTGATCTGTATCACACGGTATCGGTGTCCGTGTCGTGTAACGATCGTAAGCGCGTATCAGCCGGTCTCCAGCTAATTTACAGTGAAATTTCCTGCAGACATTTTCTTCAGAAATTTTTCTGCAAGAGTATCGATGCAGTATATTACCGTGGATCTAGAACAGCAACCGTTTGAGACAACCATTGTAGCTGTTTGAAAACTTCGACGCTGTATATCACGAATCGAGTTCGATTCTCGCTGGTCGTGTATGGTGCAGAGAAGGGGTCAGCAACCGCTGGTCCGTGGGCCGCATGCGGCCCCTGAGACACCACGGTGCGTTCCTCAGCACGATATCAGACCTCCCCCCGGCTCCCCTTGCCACTTCCTATTCACACTGTGAAGCCCCTATCTTGAATGCAGAGAACTGCTTTTAACATTAAAGAAATATGACTTATATACCAATTTTGTGCACTTTTGCCAACCCGCTGAATCGCTTCTCCTTGCATGCGAAACCTCGGCTTCCTATTTCCCCAATTTTCCGGCCGGCCCCACCGTGCCGGCTCCATAAAACTTAGTCCTCCTCCTCGATATTTCGTTAAGAAGGTGGTTTTGTATACACAATGCGCGTTAAATGCGCGGTGTCTCCCTGCTTTTATTGCACATTGCCTGAACTGCTGCTTTTTTCCCCCTTTGACAACCTTGGTCTGCAGGACATTAGCACCAATGAGCACTTTTTAGTACATGTAGTGCCGAAAGCAAAGAAAGCTATTGAGGCGCTCATAAACTATCCGTCACCAAATTTTTTTATATCACTCAAGTATATTTTGCGGTGCTGGAGGTGTCTGAAGTCATACTTGTACATACTTCTGAGGCATTCATTCTCATTTCTCAGAAGAGCTAGGGTAAGCCACAGCACTGCACTCACCAGTATTGTTAGAAGGAGGCCTAGCTGTTCTAATCTTCGGAGTTGACACAGTAGGAGGCGGCGTAGGTGTAGGTGGAACCGGAGGCAATGTGGTCGCAGGTTGCGTAGGCAACGGTGAGGGAATTGGTGGCGGTGGTGGAGGAGGTGTAGGTGGTGTGGTAGCAGGAGGAAGTGTGGGCCGGGTAGTCGGAGTAGGCGGAGGAGGAGGTGGTGGCTTGGTAGCAGGTGGCAGTGTCGGCCGGGTAGTCGGAGGAGGTGGTGGAGGTGTAGGTGGTGTAGTAGCAGGAGGCAGTGTGGGCCGGGTAGTTGGAGTAGGTGGAGGAGGAGGTGGTGGTGTGGTAGCAGGTAGCACTGTCGGCCGGGTAGTCGGAGGAGGTGGTGGAGGTGGTGTGGTAGCAGGAGGCAGTGTGGGCCGGGTAGTCGGAGCAGGCGGAGGAGGAGGAGGCGGTGTGGTAGCAGGTGGCAGTGTCGGCCGAGTAGTCGGAGGAGGTGGTGGAGGTGGTGTGGTAGCAGGAGGCAGCGTGGGCCGGGTAGTCGGAGAAGGCGGAGGAGGTGCGGTTGTAGGAGGCAGTGTGGGCCAGGTAGTCGGAGGAGGTGGTGGAGGAGGAGGTGGAGTGGTATCAGGAGGCAGGGTCCACCGCGTAGTCGGAGGAGGTGGAGGTGGTGTGGTAGCAGGAGGCAGTGTGGTTCGGGTAGTCGGAGTAGGTGGAGAAGAAATGGGTGGCAGAGGAAGTGTAGTTGGCGTGGTAGGAGGAGGCAATGTGGGCCGAGGAGACAAGGTAGGTGGAGGAGGTGGAACAGGTGGTGGCCTTGTCGTAGGAGGAGGTGTGCGGGGGGGAGGTGTGGGCGTCGGAGAATGAGTCACCGGTGGAGGGGTTGTCACTGGCGTAGGTATGGGAGCAGGAGGAGGCGATGGAAACGTCGGTGGAACTACAGCAGTGGTACTCTCGCTAATATCGTCGGTAGTTATCTCCATTGTGCTTATCGTGGACCCACGTGATGTTGGTTCTGGTGCCGCTGTATCGAAAGAACAGAAGACACAGGATAGTAGATTGCGTTTAGCTATGCGTGAGAGTGCAATAACAGAGAAGGCGGTGATATTAACTGCAGCTGTTTTGACCACAACAGCAGCTGTAGCTGAAACACTACCACACGACGTATTTAACTGAAATTGATGAGACAATACCCTTCTGATTGGAAGCACACTAAAGGCAAATACCAAGCCGATGCTGAATTCTAAAATAGTGGACCAGAAACCTCGTGGTACTAATTTGGGCGAATTACATGCTCAGTTTGAAATGAAATCTCGTTTTAGCCGTCCGTATCATGTCAGCGCACTTCAAATCAACCGCCTTAAATTGGTCCGTTTCACATGACTGTCGCTGTGCACCACGCTGTCCAGCTTTACTGCGCGGCTGCCGACCCCAGTAGCACCACAGCCTAAGTATCGGGAGCCATAGCAGAAGCAACGGCCATTGAACAATTTTCTGACATGGCCTCCGAGATGGTAAGCGTGCTTTGTTGAACTAGACCCCGCCAGGTGGCACCACCCTGTCCGCTTTAATGTGGCAAGGATATAGCTTATGAACAACTCATGCCATTCCCAATAGTAACTCCCAGTAGTTGTTTTTTGCCTATGAATTGAGTATAAACGCATAAACACCCTTTTATTACGCCTCTTGATGCACGGAAGCTTCTTTTTTATTGCACCTAGTTTGATCACTAGTGGTTATTTGTAGTCGGTTGCTCTCACGTCATCGGAAATAATTTCGAAATAGCTCACAAATCGCGCCCATCGTGTGGTACAATTAGCTTAATTTCTCGGTAAGGCACTGCTGTTCATAATATGGCCGTTTTAAACGTTGTAATACGCTGAACTTTCTCTCCCACACAAATTGTTATTGGCATTAGTGTCACTTTAAGCACAGTTTCTAAGCTTTTGCAACCGATGCTCACAAAGTAGTACAAGAATGCATCAGAGCTAATGGAGTAGCTACGCGAGCCTCCGGAAGTTGCTGGTTGTTCTGCCACAATGAAATTAGACGTAGAGTACTCACGCATAGACACAGCACAATTCATTCGTAAGTAGTGCATAGAGTTTCTTTTTTACGATTTTTTACTAAGGCCACATCGGTTTAATTTCAAATGGAACATGTAGATTTGAGCAATCACTATCAGACCAGATTGGTTGCGGCATGACGTGGTTTTCTCGATCAATCACGGACACCAGTCATTTTACTAAAAAAACTTGGTGTCGCTTTCGCATCCGTGAGTACTGTACATTGAGCGGCTAAGTATTTCGCTAATCGCGTCTACTAACAACAAGTGAACTGCGATTACTTTATGCCACACAACTCACTTGTGGAGACGGAATCCCACTTGCCCGACCCGGCAGCTTGGGCCACCGTTTCGAATTCTGCCGAACTATGCAAAAACTCAGAGCGTAGTGATACCCAATAGTCGTACTGCTTGGTAAGTCCCTTTTTTCATAATTCAAGCATGAAGGGAAGCTTGTTAACACGAGGCCGCAGCTAAGAATCACAGCAGCATTCGCAGTCACGCGTTCCACCGCTCTAGACAAATGTGATTCTGTCTGTACGATGCCAGAACAATTCATGTCCGTATGGTATCGTAAGCACTCCGACACTATCCTATAATGCAGAAGATGAAATATATTTAGTGATACCACCCGAACACTATAGGCCTTTCCGTGAAGCGTATTACTAATCTAAAGCACTGCGTGCCATGAATACTATGTTCCCGGCAGAGGTGTTTAATGTGCTTTCCAGTGGTCAATTTTTTTATGTGAGCTTCACAGTTTCAGTAGCACAGTGATCGACTGAAACGTAAAGAGAGTGGGGCAGGAAAGCTTACTATTAATGAAGCGAAGCTTGTCGAGTATTCAAAAGTTATTAATATGTGACATAGTATGAGCCATTTATTATGTGCGCGCGCGTGTGCTGTCGTTGCTCACAGCGTAATATTTTGCAGAGGTGCATCGCTTTCCATACGAGACCGTACCGTGACTTGGACCCTTAATCTCAAACTGACCTTATCGGTTTATTCATCGCTTCTGTTCCCTTTATGCGCTTCATAAACAAATATGTTAAAGCAACATTTAGAAACGAGCCTGTTATCGTTTCCCCTACTTGCTGTTTGTATGCACTTAATTCTGTGAAGGGCCGAACAACAACAATGAAAATAGGAGATAAGGATGATGATAAAAAGCCCTGCAACTCTTTGTCAAGTATGCATCGAATAGTTTTATCAAAGAAGGTGATTGCATAATCAGTCCACCAGCGCTCGAAGTTTCAGAACACGCTAAGTATGGCCGAAGTTGCAACACAGATCTCTAGCACGTGGTAATTGCCTTTTTCTACTCTCTCGTTCCGACAAGCGCGCTGCACGATAAGCGTGAAGGAATCGCACGAAAGAAAAAAAGCGACGTCATGCGCACGTCACGAATCTGAGCCTGTTTTCCTCCTTTACTCTATAGTGAACGTGTGGCTCACTTGCAATGCGATTTCAAGTGGGCATGTGGCGGCATCCCAAGACGACCACGCTAACTATGCAGCTCACGATGCAAAAGTGAGCCAATGAACGTCTGTGTAACGGTGTACGACATCATTTGTAAAATGAGCTCGGGATTGGTTCTATTTGGCTTTGAGAACTAATTGCAAATGGCAGGCCACATGCAGCACTATCATATTTCATCACAAACTTGGCACCAGCGTTTCCTTCACTAAGTGATCACATGACAATAATAATCAAGGACTGTAACCTAATTGCCAAACAACACGTTTTGTGTTGAGTTTTGCAGCTCTTTTTTAATGCGAAGCATTTCTTAGTGAACTTCGGCGACTTTGAGCGTATCTATCTATCTATCTATCTATCTATCTATCTATCTATCTATCTATCTATCTATCTATCTATCTATTTAGCCACATACAACTTATAGCTCTCCTGGCCGTTTCGTAATAGGTATCAATACCAAATATGGTATGGCATAACATGACTGTATGACGAGCATAATGGACTAGTCATAAAATGATTATCATGACATGCATGTCATAAATGTGAAGATTACCATTTCATGGTCTTGCTGCTCTTGCGGTGGTTTCGTTTATAAGACATGTTGCAGATCTGGCATGGTAGGACATAACTGCAGGGCGAACACTAGTGACAAACACTAACATGGAAATCATCACATGCATCTCATGTAAGTCATGAAACATGACTATATGCCACACTCACAATGCGCTCGTGGCCGTCTCGCTAGCTTCATATACACCAAATTTGGTATTACGGGACCTGAATAGATGAGCAAAGTATGTGACTGGTGCAAACATGATAATGGTGAGATGCGTGTCATGTAACAACATGACTACATGCTACGTTCACGATGTGCTCGTGGCCGTTTCGGTAGCTTCACATGTACTGAATTCGGTATTACGTCACGCAAACGGATGGAATATGTAAATGACAACGTGATAATCATGACATGCGTATCATGGAAAAACATGACTACGTGCCACACTCAAGGCGCGAATACACTCTGATGTGACCCGGCGCGCGTTCGCGTCGGCAATGCCATGGAAGGCGCCGATCTGCCTAGCATATGCTCGCAGGCGCACGCCGCACGGCGTTGCTTTGACGCATGCGCGTTTGAGCGCACCCGGCATCCCTCCGTCACGAATCTAAGAAGACGCGGTGCTGTCTGGGGAACGTCGGCGGCGCGAAATTCAGCGTGTTGCGTTTCGCGCCGGTTGCCGCTGGGCCTCGCCGACAGACGGTGGTCGCACCTGGCGTCACATTTATAGAGTGCTCGACGTTTGCTTGCGTAGCGTCGCTGCACCCAACGTGCACGCGCATCAACGCTACGTGCACTCACCGCAGTTTCGCTAGCTTCACATGTACCAAATTAGGTACTGCATGACGTGAATAGACGACGACGAAGGTAAATGACACGTCCGAACATGATAATCGTGAAATGCATGTCATGTAAAACATGACTACATGCTACGCTCGTAGAGTGCTCGCGGCCGTTTCACTAGTTACCCGTATACCAAATTTGGTATCACGTGACGTGAATGGACGACGAATGCAAATGACACGGCGATACATGATAATCATGACATGCGTGTCATGTAGAACATGACTACATGCTACGCTCATAGTAGCTAGCTGCACATATACCAAATTGGGTATCATGTGACGTGAATAGATTACGAAGGTAAATGCCACGTACAAACGTGATAGTCACCACATGGAAGTCATATGTGGCATAATTTACCTCCGCCTCGTAGAGTCGTGCCGATTTTAAAGTGACATATCAACCTTCTTCATTCGTGCATCGCATGTCATCGATTCCCAATGTACGTGGAATCTGCCAATTTTTATATTCTTAAGGTGCATGCTTCACTCACCTGTGAACAAAATGAAAAGCAAGTAGCAGAAAGTACCGAGCAACACGATCAGGAAGCCACTGAGAAGCAGAATCACGGCTTGGAATTGCCTGCGTTTGGGAAATATGCAGAGTTTAGAAAAGTACACTGCTAAATGTGCAATTCAAAAGAGCACGTTGACATACATATACAACGCTGAATAGCGTTGTATTTATTGTTAGAGCACCGCACGTCACTGGTTTCTGTGGATTAGGCAGGCCTTGTATAATGCTTTGGGCAGAACATCACTAATGTATTGTGATTAGGTCCGTTGAGAGAGCTTGATTATGTTATTTGCTCTTGAGGAAACAGTACTCCCGACAAGGTACTTTTACCAGCACGGCTCAGTGCTCTCCCATAGTTGAGTAAGAAGTACTCAGAATCGTTAAACATTTTTAGTGGCGAAGCTTCTTATAGCGGCCCCCTTTCGTCCCTTGTAGCCGTTGTAGTAGTGTGTAACAAGTATAACATTTTGACCTCCAAGGTGATGCCGGTGAGAGATTTCTGCTGTGCGTTATTGAACAATAAAAGATAGTGCTTAATGTACATGCTAATGGCTGCTAATGGGGAATGCGAGACAGGAACATTTGGCTTTTAGTTAACGCGCACGCTGCAATCTCCGTTAGCAGCCATTGGCATGTACATTGAGCACTATCTGACAAGAAAGGGTTGCTATGTTATACTCGCTGGGCATAACCTCCTAGGTTTTAGGAAGGTTTAGTGAGCGGTGGGCCACAGTGCCATGAATACAGTGAACTAGTATACACCATGAACTCGAGGTGGTTAAAGGTGGGAAGTAGACACGAAGCGCAAGCCGTAAGAAGGTGTGTGTGCCTCCTCGTTCAGTCCTTGGATTGTCCGCTGGATGGCGGTGCTTCTATAAGGGGAATATTTGATGAAAAGATGCGAGATGGTGGTACTTGGAGTGTTGAATAGGTGGACGAACGGGCACGCAGACAAATGCATGGACGGACGCATGGATGGCATGGATGACAAAAGCATGGATGGCTGCTCAGATGGATGGACACATGGACGGACGCTGGAGCGGATGCATGGACGAAAGCAGGGACGGACGCACCGATGAACGTGCGGACGCACAAACAGACACACGCATGGACGGGCGGATGGACGCACAGGCGGCCACACAGGCGCACGCAAGGATGGACGGAAGCAAGAACGAATGGACGGACGGATGCTTCGCCCCACTATCCATCATTCCTGCGTGGTTATGCTGCCATTTTTTTCGAAACACACAGAAAACAATGAGGACAGAGGAGGACCGCCAAACCTTCGATACTGGAAGTGCTTTGTGCGCAACATACGGGAGCCTTTTTCGAAACGAGAATGAAAAGCGCAGAGACAATGACTCATGCACGTCTTATAACATTGTACCTTGGCGACTAGCGTGCATAGTGGCAAATAACAACTGTATTTACTGATATCTCGCCCATAGTTTTGTTTTTACTGATATCTCGCCCATAGTTAGATATTTCTTCTGTGCGTTGTTGAACAATAAAAGATAGTGCTCAAGGTACATGCCAATGGCTGCTTAGGGGGAATGATAGACAAGAGCATTCGGCTTTTAGTCAAATGCGCATGCTGCGATCCCCATTAGCAGCCATTGGCATGTACATTGAACACTATCTGACAAGAAAGAGTTGCTACGTTATACTCGCTGGGTGTAACCTCCATAGTTTTAGAAAGATTTAGCGAGCGTTGAGCCGCAGTGCCATGATTACAGTGAACTAGTACATACCATGAACTCGAGGTGGTTAAAGGTGGGAAGTAGACCCGAAGCGCAAGCGGTAAGAAAGTGTGCGTGTGCCACCTCTCGTTTAGTCCTTGGAATGTCCGCTGGATGGCGGTGCTTCTATAAGGGGAATATTTGATGAAAAGATGCGAGATGGTGGTACTTGGAGTGTTGAATAGGTGGACGAATGGACACACGGACAGATGCATGGACTGATTCACGGATGGCTACACGAACGCATGGACGCATAGACGGACGCAGGAGCGGATGCATGGGCGAAAGCAGGGACGGACGCACAGATGAACGTGCGGACGCAGGAACACACGCACGCACGGGCGGCCACACCGACGCACGCATGGATGAACGGAAGCAAGAACGAATGGACGGACGGATGCTTCGCCCCACTTTCCATCATTCACTCCGTGGATATGCTGCCATTTTTTTGAAAAAGCATAAAGTTTAGAAATATTGTCACAAATGTTAATAACGTTTCAGCAGAACATTTTCTTGTCATACATTGTGACGAGCAACTTGATGTAATATTTTTACACGACGACGACTATCACTAGTTGATTTCTACACTTCCTTCTGTTAAGGTATTTTTATTGTTTTCAAGTCTCCAGTTCTGCTTCAATCATCCTAGTTTTCTCTGGTGCACCGGAAGTTTAATATGAACCAAGTACTTACAAACAGTCGTCCATGTGACGCACGTGTTTTGGTGCGCGAAAAGTGTTGGAGCGCACTCAAAGAAAATATGGAGTATTTCCGGACAATTTTTTTGCCGCGCAACTACTATCGTCGGTAGGCTCTCATGCTTTCCTTGCGTCACCAGCGCGGTACGAGCTCAACGGTCACGAGTGGCGGGCGGCATGTCAGCATGGACTAAAAAATGACAGAAGCCGAGTTTCTGAGAAAGGAAACACCCGGCAGCTACATGAAAGTTATGCTAAACTAGCACAAATATTTAAAATACATCCTTTTTTTTAAGTGAGCTATGAGGCAGCTAAGTATATATTTGCGGTGCTTACCAGGGAACAGCGGCTCGGTATCTTGTGGCTGGTCTGAAAAATAAGACATATTTCAGTATATTGATACAGCTGAAATACTTCGCAATGCCTATCTTTATGAAAGGGTATGAAAGGCTACATGTTGTCTGCACAGTGTTCAAGACCTTAGCCTCTGATGTATACCGTAGCCTCTTGTGCGATTCTGTATATATTACACTGATCCTGCCTGAACAAGAACAACAATTAAAACGTGGTTGAAATTACTACAAATATGTCTAAATAAGAGCAGAAAAAACGAGTAGTTTTTTACCAGGTATTTACTTAGTTGCTCGCCGTTTTTTGGTTTTGTTTCACTATAAATTATTTGTAGCCTACATTAGCAATGATTTAAGCAAAACATCGTTGGCTAGCAAACGAATTGTTATTTGTAATGCACGAGGTGCTAATCAGGCTCATTTCGGTATTGCTTATACGGATCCTTTGAATGACTTGAAAAAGCACAAAACAAGTTTAGAATCAGAACTATCGCACTGTACCTTACATAAGAGGACACTAGTAAACGATAAAATTGGTGAGAAAAGAAAGAGATGATGTCTGATTTTTAAATAAACATCTTACGTCGTATAACTATCAATTAAAGCGCACAAAAAACAGACATGAAGATTCTGTTGCAATTCATCTTACGTCGTGTTTCGTAACGTGGATGTGGATATTCCATTATCCTTGCTTATCCTCATTACTTCTTCAGCTGTGACAACCAGTTGCAGAATTATGAATAGCATTTACTACTAATGTATTTCGCCATTCACAATATCTATATTATTGAGAACATGGACGATGTGGAATACTTACATTTCGCCTACAATGAAACCAGTGAAAGACGAAAAATTGAAGGCGATGCACTCAAAAGTTTCACAATGTAAATGATAGGCTCCTTTTGTGAATACTAATCACGCCATTGAATGTTTGCTTGCGCTTGAATTTGGTATTGTGACACTTCTACGAACACGCACGTCATCGTTGCTCCTACAGAGAGGTGGGCGTGTGGGAAGTGATGCATTCTTTAAAACTTTTCAGTGCGAACGTGACGGAGCACAAGTAAGAGGACGCAGACTGCGCTGTTTAACACCTGAAGTTTATCGAAGGAAATGTCAGCCACCTTGAAAACTAAGAAATGCATGCATAAAATTTACCTGTAATCAAAAAGATCATACAATTTGCGCAGTTCGCAATCTAAAAAGCAAACATCTAGTTGAGACATGCTATCATCTTCCGCAGCTTGAATAAAGTACGCCTTTGCGAGTTCCCGTGCCTTCTATCTCTATGTTTGTGCATGATGACGGTGGTATGGAAGAATGAAATTTCCTTCAATAAACTTGAGGTGTTAGACAGCGCTGTCTGTGTCCTCTCCTTTAAGCTCCGTCTTCTTTACGCTGAAAAGTTTTGAAGAACGCCACTTCTACGTACACGCATTTGTCCAGCTACAAGCTCCGTGCATCAGTATCGATGGGCCTATTTAATGTCTAAGCCCTATAGCCTTCACCTCTATCAGGCGCTCTTCATATTTATAGGCGTCTCAATACGTTACGCAGTCTACTGTAAAGCATATCCACCGGTACTGGAACCGCTAGCTATAAGGATATATCGCGCATTGCATTCTGCACGCCTGCGAGTTTTACGCTATCATCGTCCACGGGAACACTGCTCGGAGTACGCTGCCTTGAACCGAGTGCCGTTTGACACAGAAGACTACTTCGCACCGCGAAGACATTTGGTACTATATACACACACGAAAATCTGTCGGAATGTATTGGAACGCCTTATGGCCGTATGCTGGGACAACACATCTAATAGTATTTGCTATATTGCCAATTATCACCGATGTCTGCAAACTAACATCTATATTCTCAGTTACACTCTACTACAGCTTACCATAACGTAGTTGAGCTAATGGGGGGTATTCGCGTGTACATATTTGTACATTAAATGCTTCTCCTTTCACGCGATTTTTCGACGGCGTAACGTGTGTCGCTCACCTTGTGGTTCCAACTGGTCTTCCCTCCTGTGCGTCGCCAAGCTGCTAACTGCATACAGGTGAGTGTTACATTAGGTTCCCTACTCGTGCACTCGAGTGTAACGCGAGACACAATAGCCTGCCTCGCAAGCTGTCTTATTTTCATGCTATACAAATTGACCAAAACTTGAATCATCATAGGAAGAAAAAAACATCGTACTACCATTTGTCACTAACGTACTCGAGGCTCTAAAGCTCGCATGCAACGGAATGTGATCCACAGCGGTGCTCATAGTCACGAGCTACGAGTGCTGTTATGATTCGCAATCTGCCGTGACCATATATCAGAGTACTGCGGCCTGGCTTTGAGAAGCGCTACAAGGTAGAAGTAAAGGACATTCCTCCAATATTCCGCGGGGCTTCATAGCAGTTCGTTAACATTGTGGCGTGAAATACCAACGCGTATTAAGCTTAGCTCGGGATAACTTATAACCACAAGAAATAACGGATTGCATTGCTTGTGTATTGTGTGCCCCGAAAAAAAGAAAGGTCAATCCCAGGATTGAGCAACGTTAGAAAAAGACTTTAAGCAAATTTTCTACGTCAGTTAGATCTTGCAGATCCCACATGATAACACAGCATCGAAGTGAAGCCGCATTTGAAGTTTCTGAAGGCGTAGGCACCAAAGTAGGAATTTTCAGCATCCGTCGTGGAGTAGAGAAAACAGCTTGATGCGATTTTCGAGCGTGAACTCGACAATGGCGATTTTGCACTTCCTATACTTATATACGATCTTAAGTATTGGCGCAGCCATGAGGGTAGGGGAAGGGGTTGGGGCTCTTCAAATTTTAACAAATTTGCATTTGTATCTATTCACGTATATATACAGACGCATTCACGAACATGCATAAAGTATGATTCGGCTCCCCTCCACCACCCCGCCCCCACCCAAAAAATGGCTTCACATGACGGTGCGGTTTTCCGCTGTTTAACGCTTTGTTTTGTTTGGGCACAATATCTTGAGACCCGAATACAGCTCAGCCACTGATTATGTAGGTCGACACGTGCTACAAGCGGGCACGCTTAGATCATAAGAAAAGTCAATTTATTGTTTAGGTGCCGTGGTTTGACACCAGGCGTAAGACCTTCATAAATACCACCTTTTCTACATTTAAACTTTAAAATACTTTCCTGTGAGTACAAGAGTAGAGAAGAGGTTGCCACATTGAAGCCACATTCTGGACTTTTCCAGGTCACTTTGCGCAATCACAAAGGCGTGTTATCACCTTGCTTGTCAAAGCAATTAGGCGCCAGCTATTTTTGAAGCAGCTTTTGTAATGATGGTTAATTTATTCTTGCTAGTAGTAAATTGCTTTTAGTTTATTTTAGTGATAATGATGTGAAAGTAACTTTGGCTATATAGCCCGGTAACTATTGA
This sequence comes from Rhipicephalus microplus, assembly GCF_043290135.1. Taxonomy (NCBI): domain Eukaryota; kingdom Metazoa; phylum Arthropoda; class Arachnida; order Ixodida; family Ixodidae; genus Rhipicephalus; species Rhipicephalus microplus. The sequence continues at coordinate 71,458,367 of NC_134702.1, read as the reverse complement.
ATTTCCAAGGACTACGATGAAATAGAAACAATGCGAGTACGGCGAGCATTGATTGACTTGCAGTTATATACAATCACATGAACTGGTAGACATAGACATGCTAATAACCTAGCTAAAATATCATTATTGCTGTTCGAAATGTTAATCAATACTTCAAGGTCTGTAAAAGAACTATAGCTTTTTCGCGCCTGCCGTAGATATTGTGTTGCAGTGACAAAAGCTTTGCGAACATGAAGCATTAGAATATCTTATATTACTCAGTCATATCTCGTATGGAGCATAATGATGAGAATATTTAAGTTCAATATTTGTTATAGAAAGTCATTGGAGTTCAGAGTGTGTCCGGTCACATCGGGAAAACGTTAAGCAATGTGTAAGCGTATACGACGAGAGTTAGCTTGAATACAACTGCCTGGAGGTTTAGGTAATCTATGAACGTATACGTCTAGAAATAGCTTGAGTACAACCGGTTAGACGTTTATGTAATCTACCAATGTATACGTCTAAATATATCTTGAATACAACTGGCTGAACGTTCCGGTAATCTATAAACGTATACGTCTAGAAATAATTATATAAAACTGGCTGCCAAAAAAATTGGCAGATCCCACGTATTGTGGGAATCGGTGATATGCGAAGCACGACTGAGAAATGTTAATATATTACTTAAAGTTATCACAACGTTACGAGGTAAACAGACGTATTACACAGTAAACACAAGTAGAAATGTTATGTGCACTCACCTATCTAGATAAGATGCAAGTGTGTTGTTCATAATTGTGTAATGACGGCACCCATAACGTTTGCAATACGAGCACCAGCTGTTGTAGGCTGATGTGTTGTTGTATTATTCCTTGATGGAAGTGAACGCACACACATAACAAATAAGCGTCCATGTGTCGAAAGGGTTGATAACACATCGTTAACAACCTCACTGTGAACAGTCAGCACCAGCACCTGAAGAAGACTTCACGGATCTGTCTGCTATTTTGTCGACGAGGGACCTATGTACACTGAAGTAAACGGCTAGGAGCGTCAAACGGCTAGGAGCTACTGTTGAGGTGTCGCAATGTGATGCAGACAGTTACGAGGCTCACTTTTCTCCTCTTTTCTCTAAGAATCACATAAGTATAAACTTTCAGAAAGAAGCAGTACGGAAGTTTCTTTCAGCACAGAGTCTTGTTCAATGTCTTGCACGTGTGCACGAGGAGACTGTATGCTGAGAGCAGCGAGTGCGAGTTGCTTCCTGTGACGTTTGTGCCGCACGAAGGCGTCAGTCTGATCTAGGACAGTAGCCAGGTGATTTTTTCTAGCCGGGTCACTTCGTCTACAAGTCGTCTGTCGATGGAACCACGCAAGTGATGAAACTTGATATCACACTTTGAGTTGGTTATGTATAAGCCATTTAGGCTGGTAGCCCTGGACAGGGCCACGTAGACCAGCCTCAGAGAATGGCGCCTGTCGTATTTGTACACTGCCTCAGCGTACGTGGCTCCTTCCGCCTTGTGTATAGTTATCGCGTTGGCTTGTGCGAGGAGAAACTCTCGCAAGAGATGTTTTGCATTGCGTAGATCGTGGTCGTGGCAGTTGGCAGTCCCACGGGAACCCACTGCGATTGTATGGAGGGATTTGCGACCATGACGTGTTTCATTCTAGCTCAAGCGACGATGTCTACTGCAGATGCCGGGAACGCCAGCCACAGACGCACGAGGTTGGCATGTTTATAATGCGTGATGTAGCGCAAGGTGCCCATGTTTCCATTGACAAGACCATCACTGACGTCAATGCTGGCCGTGATTATGTAGGGTTTGCCGACGCTCAGACAAATGTAGGCTGGCAGGCCCCCCACGTCCTTGGTGTTCATGTTAGCCATCTTTGAAAGGGTATCTCTGTACGCCTGCTCATCCTTGTAGTCACTGATCTTATCGCAGGTGTAATGGCGTGAAACGTCTCCCGCATTCTCGAGGCAGTGCGCGTTGTAGCGGTTGACGTCCGCATTGCTGTAGAGTAGCCGGATGTCATTTTGGCACTTTTCGGTGGTTTGCTCGAATGACACAAAGTGGCTCTCAGTCATCGTGACGTCATCCTCGCTAATCGCGAGGCCTTCACCCAATCTTGTAAGATGACTAGAAGGCTGCGTCACTTTGGCGGACAACGCGAACGAGCTGGTGGTAGTGGAGAGTCGTCCAGGGATGCTCCATTTTCAGCTCCCTTACTTTCTCGCGCTGCGCCTGTACACCTCAGTTGCCTTGATGGGAGGCAACTGACGGAGGTCGCCACACATGCACACGTTGAGGTCCCCGATGGGTTCGTGAATGTTCTGCGTCATTTGGCGCAGCCTGTCGTCCACTTTCACTAGCACTTTAGAGCCCATCATGCTGACATCGTCTACTAATATTGCCTTGACGTCCCTGAAAGCACATCTATAGGTACTTAAATTGTTGTGACTGAAGCCACTATCATCCATCGTTGTTGTTATCTTGAGCGCCGAGTGTACAGTGATGCCTCCGATAGTATTAGCGGCTTTTTCAGTTGTTGCCATAGTCACATAAGCATTGCTTGCGAAGCCCGGGCTCTTATAGAGCCGGTTGTAGGTATCATTTAAAGGTTAACCATGAATGTCTTGCCACACCCTACTGGCCCCGTCAAGAAGACTCGAATCGGTGCCTTATTGGGAAGCTGCGAGCGTTGGATGACCTCCAGTAGAAGTGAGCGCTGCTCCTGTGTGAAGTGCGTGGCCGCGCAGTAGTCCCTGGTATTCATGATTTCCTCCCTTCTCCTCACTGCACTGCAAGTGTTACGTGCTCCGCATGCGGAAGTAGCATGTGCGATATCAACATTTTCGGGTCGGTCCACCGACAGAACGCTTTCTTGCCTTACCACGGTTTCTTCTTGCTTTTGGTTTTCAACAATGTTTCGTAGCAGAAGTTCATGGCACATCTGTTCGAGGTCCTCCCCAGGAATGTTTTCCTCGATTTCTTACTTTTCCGACACAATTTGGTCAAGGTGAGTCTCGTAGAAAGACATCGATACATCGATGCTCTCGCGCCTGAACGGGCGAAAGAGCCTGACTATTTCTCGCATAAAATCATCCGCGTCATCTCTTCTATAGGCTCAGTATCGGATGATCTTGGACACTTTGCGGCGTCAATACTGGCCATGCTGATGGTTGTATACAAGTAATGCGCGACAAAGTCCGTGAGGTACACGCTGGCCATTTCTTCGGAGCGATCCTCGTATTTCTGACCCACGTTCAGCTTCCACACGTCAGTGGAGTCGGCTTCTTCATCGTAGAGTTCTCACTGCTGCTTGCGGATGCGTACTCATTCGTCAGGGTGCATGATAGGTATGAAAGCGATTTACTGGCTGGAATCAGACATGCCAAGACGGAGAAAGATCCATGCAGCTTTTTGGGTGCTCATCTCAGCACCGTTAAGCACACGCACATCAAGCTCACTAACAAGTTTGCTGAGAGCAAGGTTTTGGTAGTGCTTCTCAATGTCTGCAAGTGTGGTGTGCAGGTTCGAGAACCCATGGTTGGTGTTGTGGACGTAGTCCACCACATACGCCGTGCACGAATAGGCATCCATGGTCAGCTGGATGTCCATTTTGGAGTTCAGGACAGACGCTATCCACGGATGAAAGGCATTCACAAATCGCTGGTGGGCGTCTCTCTTGATAAAGACTGTGGCGCAGCTGATGCCTGCCTTGAGCACCTGGATGTATTCAGGCTCTATGGCAATACCGTTGTTCTGCCAAAACTCGTCAATTGATGCGTATTGCACTTCTTCCAAATTGATGTGCACAAGTTTATACTTTTCGTGCAGGGCCGTGAGTTCCAGTGTATTTCATTCGTGCGTGAGAGTGGGGGTTAGAATACGTGTCTCCCTCATTGGCCAGAAGTCCGTGATGATACTGGGTAGACGAGGGTTTTGCCAGGAATAACGCTGTTCAAAACGACATTTGTGGCCGAGGCACTTCGATCTGTGGCGCAAGTGGAGGTGGCCGAACGGCGCGAAGGTGGGGAGTTCTCATGATGTGTGCGTCATGTGATGCGTCATCCGCTGCGAGAATTCCTTCACTATTCGCTTCTGTGAATACAGCTTTACGTGAGCCATGGCTCATTCCACCATCGTTGCCAACTCACCACTATCTGGATGGAGCAGATGTGTTCTTTGTGAGTGCTTACATTCCTGGCTGACTCCACTTTGACGCTCAACATGCTGTGCCGTGTGAACGCATTATGTTAAGCAAGCCGTGTATGACACGCATAGAATGAATCGCATGTTAGAACATGTAATTAATGTTCGTCAAACACGGACGGTTTTCGATGCCTACTAAGGTGTATATCAAGCTAGTGAACCAGCTGCAACGCATCTTGAGCGTCGCATGTGAAGTATACCGTGCATGACTTCCATGTCATGGTTATCATGTTTGCACCTGGCATTCGGGTTCGTCGTCCATTCACGTCACGTAATACCAAATTTGGTATGTTTGAAGCTTGCGAAACAGCCGCGAGCGCGCTATGAGCGTAGCATGTAGTCATGTTTTACGTGGCAAGCATGTAAAGATTATCATGTTTCGACGTGTCATTTACCTTCGTCATGTAATCATGTCTCGTAAAAACAAATTTCGTATTTGTGAAGCTAGCAAAACGGCCGTGAGCGCATCATGAGCTTGGAATGTAGTAAAGCTCTAATATCAGACGCATGTCATGACTGTCATGTTTGCTCCAGTCATATACCTTCGTTGTGCATTCACGTCCCATAACACCAAATTTGATATATGTGAAGCAGGCGAAACGACTGTGAGCGCACCATGAGCGTAGCGTGTCGGGTAGTCATACCTCATACCTTACATGCCATGCATGTCATAATTTCCACGTTATGGTCTCTCACTTGTGTTCGCCCTGCAGTTATGTCCTACCATGCCAGATCTGCAACATGTCTTATAAACGAAACCACCGCAAGAGCAGCAAGACCATGAAATGGTAATCTTCACATTTATGACATGCATGTCATGATAATCATTTTATGACTAGTCCATTATGCTCGTCATACAGTCATGTTATGCCATACCATATTTGGTATTGATACCTATAACGAAACGGCCAGGAGAGCTATAAGTTGTATGTGGCTAAATAGATAGATAGATAGATAGATAGGTAGATAGATAGATAGATAGATAGATAGATAGATAGATAGATAGATAGATAGATAGATAGATAGATAGATAGATAGATAGATAGATAGATAGATAGATAGATAGATAGATAGATAGATAGATAGATACGCTCATAGTCGCCGAATCTCGCTAAGATATGCTCATGTAAAGAAAGTCAAGTTGCGGTGTTCACTCACGAGGCTATGCTCCTATTGGGAGGAACGCCACCATTTCATTGAGGATCGGTGGCACTGTAACGTCGACGCTTTACGTTTACGAGGGAACGGCCTAATGGAACGGCGTTAGTTCTGTAAACGTTCTACTTCACACTTTACCATGGTAGTGAGCAGGTGCACGCAAGTGACACGTCCTGCAGAACAGGGTAGATGGGCGACTGCGTGTGGCACAAAAAGTGCCGCCATGTCCACGAAGTGAATGATGATGAGTGGCCGAAGCTCCGGAGGTAAACCTGGTAAACCATGAATCCTCCGTACATTTTGCCCACTCGAATTTATTACAACGCTCCCCCTAGCGTACGTCACCGCACTAAATCGAACGATTGTCTTCCACCATTGACACGCGATATGTAACATCATTCCTATTTTATAACATCTCGCAACTTTCATCATCATCTACAAGTTCCGCCGTCTAGTTTACAACATCTTGCATCTTTTTATGGATGGATGGATGGATGGATGTGGCTGTACCCTTTAGATAGGGTGGCGGCTAACGCCACCTAGCCTTAATACTTAGTGAACTAACCATTAGATTTATCTATTTTTTTAAATAGTGAGGTTGAGGATTCGTACTTTGCAGTGAAGGGTTTAATTTTCACTTGTGCTTTGACTTAAGCCACCAATCAGATAACCTCCTTTTAGTTAAGTCTAGCCGCTTAAAGTCAATTTTGCCCTCCCTGTCCCTAAACCCCAGTGCTTTGAAAAACTCTGCGTCATCATCCTGAACTATAGGGTGAAGCCCTTTACAGAACATTATCAAGTGTTCGGCAGTTTCTTCTTCCTCTCCGCACGCACTGCACACTGTGTCTACCCCTTCGTATTTGGCCCGATATGTCTTGGTTCGCCATACTCCCGTCCTGGCCTCAAACAGTAGAGAACTACCCCGAGTATTATCCTATATCCTTTCTTTGGTAATTTTCTGCTTAAAAGTTCGATAGATCTCTAGGGCGGACTTCTTAATCATGCCAATTCTCCACATGTAAGTGTCCGTTTCCTTCACTTTCTTCTTAACTGGTAGTTCTTTTTGGTTTGGCCACCTGCTGTTTTCTAAGTATTTACGAGTCAACTTCCTGGTTCACTTTCTCCAATTTGTATCGGCATTCTTCATGTACATGTAGCTGAAAACCTTCCAAGCCCAATGCTCCTCCCCCATTTCTCTCAATCGCTTCTACAATTTTCTCTTGCTGCTAGCATCCCTGCCCTCAAATGATGTTCATACCATATCACCTTGTACTCATTGATTTGGTGTATTCCTGTGAGCTCCTAAAGCAAGCCTACCTATTACACGTTGCTTAATTTCTAATCTTGCTTGAACTTCTGATCTCATGCACAAGACCGCATTGCCGAACGTCAGCCCAGGAACCGTGACCCCTTTCCATGTTCCTCTCACGACATCATACCCATTGTAATTCCACAGTGCCCTATTTTTTATCACTGCTGCATCCTGTTACCTTTAGTCGTCACGTATATTTCGTGTTCTCTTAGGTACTCAGTCCCATTGCTTATCCATACGCTTATCCAATGCTTATCTGTTATCTCTAGCGTGACCTCCTGTATTCTAAGCTCACTACCTTCATTATCATTTAAAATCATGACTGCTGATTTTTCTTTACTGAATCTAAAATCTAACCTATCTCCCTCATTACCGCAGATGTCCATCAATCTCTGCAAATCTTCCTTGTTGTCGGCCATTAGCACTATATCATCTGCGTACATTAATGCTGGTAGTGACCGATCAATGATTTTTCCTTGTTTGACTAAAGTGAGGTTGAAGCCAAGTCCCCTTCCGTCTAATTTGGCCTCTAATCCTTGTAGGTACATCATGAATAACAAGGATGACAGTGGACACCCTTGCCTAAGTGCCCGTTTCACCTCTGTGGGCTTAGATACCTGTTTTTTCCACTTTGTAACTACCCTGTTACTTTTACAGATTTCCTTAAAAACATTAGTGACTCCATCTTCCACACCCAGTGCGTCTAGTATTCCCCACAAGTCCTCTTTTACCACGCTATCATACGCTCCCTTGATATCCAAAACGCTAGCCACAGGGGCCTGAGTTCCTTTTCTGCTATTTCGATGCAATGCCTCAGTGAGAACAGATTTTCTTCCAACCTCCTGTGTTTCCGAAACCCAATCTGCAGTTCCCCCAGCACCCCCTCATCTTCTATCCATGCTTGCAGTCTTTCCTTTATATTCTGCATCGCCAGCCTGTAGACCACTGATGTCACTGTTATAGGACAGTAGTTGTTTATGTCATCTTTTTCCCCCTTTCCTTTATAGATCATGATCATCCTACTAGGTTTGCATTCATTAGGGACTTCACCATCGATTATTGTTCTGCTCACTGTCTCTCTCAAAGTCTGTTTAGACTTCGTACCCAATGTCTTTATTATCATAATTGGAATGCCATCTGGGCCTGTTGATGTACTACTTGGAACCCTCTTCTCAGCCCTTTCCCACTCTCGTTGTGAAAATGGAGCCATTGTGCCACTTGATCCATCCCTGCGTATTTTGGTGCATAAGGCACTTCTTTGTTGAAAATTTTCTATCACCCTTGTTCTTATATATTCAATAGCTTCGTCCCCTTCTAGCCTAGCACCTTGCGCTGTAGTTATGAACCTCTGCTCTAGGTCTGCTTCATTGCTTAGGGAGATTATATGGTTCCAAAATTTCGCAGCTGCCTTTCTGTCCTTTTTTGTACTTCTGCCAGCCACTGAGCACCCTTTCTTCTAATCTTTTCATTGATCAGGAGGGAGGCTTTCCTTCTAGAGCTTAGAAAGATTTCCCATTTTCTTTCTACATCATCCGTCGGTTCACCCCGCTGCTTAGCATGTCTGTGTTCCCTCGAGGCTTCCTGACGTTTTGCTATGGCTCTCTTAACTTCCTCAACCCACCAACTCTTGGGCTTGTGTCTTCTTTTCCGGGGTGACTTGTAACGTGTCTTCGCAAGCTCTAGCCCAAACAGTCTAATTAGATTTGTGTACGTCTACACAGTTTTATTGTCCTCAGTGATTACTTTGTCAATTTGTTTAGTAGCAATTTCTATATGCCTTTCTGAATTAAAATGTTCCTGTAGTTGCTCATCAGCTACAAGTACCGCCATCTAGTGAACACTGCAAGAACTAATCGAGAGGTGGCTACATTCAGGGGACGGTATCACCATCTAGTGAATACTGCAAGAACTAAACGAGAGGGGGCTACATACAGGGGATGCACAGCCCACGCCTTATGGAGCTTCGCCCCTAAAAAAAATGTATCACTCGCCTCTCGCGCTGAATACGGCGCATCTTGGTTTTCACTTCAAGGGGCCTGCCGGAGGTGCAAGGAAGCGCGAAATGCCAAGACGCCGAAGCTGTGCGAGAACTGTATTTTCTTTTTTTACAAGATATTCACATAAAAAAGAGCGCCAATAAGGAGGGACAAGGTTGTTGGCGCTGTTTTTTATGTGAATCATGTCGTACCAACTCGCCCAAGCAACCACGTTATATACAACAGAGCTGCCATGCTGGAGGTTTTCCACGTGTTAGCATCATGACTATGAGCAGGCACGCGCTTCCTTCACCCTGTTCGTCCTGTTGGCTTCACTCCCAGAACACGTGCTCTGTTTCGTTCGGCCTGGGGTTCAATAACTGATGGGCGAGAAAACTAGTACAGAGAAAGAGAGAAAGGTAAAAAATCTCAGCGAGGCGCCATACGAATCCACGTACCCACCGCCCAAAAGCGATCGTTGTAATCACTCGGCCATCTAGTTTCTTCAGTTAGTTATATGTACTCAACATAGGTATGGTACTAAGAAGCAAGTTAAATACAGACAGAACTAACATGTTCATCCTGCTCGTATCTACTACGAGGGACATCGCATCCAGCTCTAGAACAGATATTTATTTACATTCGGTAAAGTCCTTTCAAATTATACACTACATGGGCGGTAAGTTAAACACCTCGCCAATCCAATATACCATATATATGTGACGTAAGAAGGTAGCGACGGTTGGTAGAAGCAGAGAAGGAAGAAGTGAGATAGAATAAACATGGGGTATGAGCCAGGCCACGTCTCTCATTCATCATAGCGTCATACGAGTCGACAGGATGGAGACTCGTGTGACGCTATGATGAATGAGACTCGCCTGCCCCTTCATCAGTCGCTCATCATCTACGCAGTTCTTCGCATGACACCCTGACCATAAGTGAACTACCAAACCAGCATCTAGCAGTAAACATCGACGAACATCATGATGGAATCATCGACCGACCTTCCCATCTCCAAGTACACCGGAGCAGCGGACGATGGACCCGTACAAGACTGGTTCGACCTGTTCGAGCTCCACGCTACCGCTGCATCATGGTCGGAACGGGAGATGATCATAAACTTCACTGACTACATCTCAGGTGAGGCATTCAAGTTTTACCTCACCCACATCTTCGAGAACTATGAGTCTTGGCAAAAGATAAAAGAAGAAATGATCATCTGGTTTCAAGACTATTATCAAGATTCGGTTACAACCAGCCATATTGATGCATTCAAATTCAGTCATCACACTCATACGCAGCCTTCACGCATTCGAGCACAGAGCAGAAGTTTACAATTCCCGTCAGGCGAAGTCAGTCATCTGCTCATAGAAAGACATCCAAGCCGTTTTTCTGCGAGGCCCAACCTTCCACCTGGTTTAGCATCTGCACAAATATCGCCAACGCTAACCTCTTCCTTGCAAAACACAAATCAAGACATTATTCAAGCACTCAATGTACTTGACTCTTCATCTTGCTTACGTAAACCATCATTTGGTTCTGTGCCAAGTAGCTCATCTGGTGCTCGTCACTCTCATCGCACCGCTCAAGATATCGGCACATACGCAACAGACCACCTGAAATATCGGCCAAATAACTTTTCAAGCCACTGCCATTCCGAAAGCGGTTGTACTTCAGGAACGCTTGGCTCAATTCTCCAGCAAAGAAACAAACACACGGAATCGGAACCACGTCAAGCCATGTTTGCGGTGATGTCATCCTCAGGAATCGGAACAACCGAAAGTCGAAGCAGTACGGAGTCATTATTGTATGCAAGTCTCGCCGATAAAAACGAAAATGTATCTACTGCTTTCCTTGACACAAATCACGCTTGCATCCCACTCGTAAATAATTCTGGTACTATCGACAGCGTCTCCTTATTCAACGACGATGACAACCCGCAATTTTCTCAACACCATCACCAAATCAAGAAAAGACGATGACGAATGAAAACTTCAACGGAAGCACGCTCCCAACTTGAACGATTTAAAAAATTAAGAACTTTGATCCAAGGGCCATTTCAAAAAAAAAAGACGTTTCCGGATGAAGGAACATCGTCACAGACGCTCTCTGCGCCAGCGGCTACACAGACGACAACACCACGGAAAACACCCATTAATACGCGGAGCAACTTCTTGCACGCCGCCCGCACACAGGCATTTAGCCGTCACCATCTCTCAAAATGCACGCATACTAGATACAATGCATCTGTCGCAGCCACGACTCAGAATCCGACGCATGAGACATCCGACCTTCCAACGCTACAAGGACTCCCAACCTTGTTCGTTCCTCAATACTAACCAGGTTGTGCCATCATCATTTTCAACGCTGAAGGCATGGTTATGCTCTCCAGAATGCAACAGCCAACCTCGCCCACCTGAGGTCTCCTAGATATCACCGGACTGCCTTTCCTGTGAACACTTTGTGCAAGTGCATGGAACCACGGTGTGGCATGGAACTACTGCATTTTCTGGCATTATTTTTTTATTATAAGACTCCATTTGTTCATGCTCTCTAGATTGTAGCTCGCGCATTCTTTCGGGGGGAGGGGGAATCATGTGACGTAAGAAGGTAGCGACGGTTGGTAGAAGCAGAGAAGGAAGAAGTGAGATAGAATAAACATGGGGTATGAGCCAGGCCACGTCTCTCATTCATCATTGAAGAGCTTTATTCAAGGCGAGCTCGAGCTGGCACACACTGATGATGATAGCTACAGATGAGGAAATTATACAAATGATGATGACACATTCAATTGATAAAGAAGAGTCGGTGACTGCGCTCACACTAATTCCCCGTCACGCTGGAAGCGGCCTCCTGGCCGCGCGAGAGACAGTATTAGGAATTGCGTCAGGTGTACAGTTTCAGCCGAGAAACGTGCACAATTTTTGTCCCACGGCAACGGTGGTCGGAGGGAGCGTTAAGTGGTGAGATGCATTAATTAACGAGGGACGTTTGTTCAATCACCGTATAAAGGCCCTATAAAACGACTGAGCAATTTTTCACATAAGCCGGGCACAACACGCACGGGAGTCCACAGAAGAACTTCGTCTCCTGGGGAAAAGGTGACAGCACGGTGTGTCGAGTCGTAGCGAGAATTGCGAGCTTCCTGAGAGATGCTGGTGTTGATTCGGGCAAGATGACGGCAGTGCTCGAGGCGAGACAAAAATTGTGTTGATAAAGGGCTTGCTGAGGTAGCAGGAGCCGAAAGGAAGGAGACGTCCAGAGTTACACTTGGAGAGCGGCCATGGACCAGAAAATAGGGAGAAAAGCCGGTGGTGCGTTGCATAGCTGTATTGTAGGCGAACGTTACGAATGGCAAAATGGCGTCCCAGTTCGTGTGGTCAGGGTTAACGTACACGGCAATCATGTCTGAGAGGGTACGATGAAAGCGTTCCGTCAAGCCATTTGTTTGAAGATGATAAGTAAAAGTTGTTTTGTGGATGGTGTTGGCAGCGCGTAGAACCTCAGCAACAATAGAGGAAAGAAAGACCTTGTCACGGTCACTGAGCTGAACACGTGGAGCTCCATGGCGTAAAAATATGTTACGCAGACAAAAATCAGCTACTTCAGTGGTTGTACCAGCGTGCAGTGAGGTGGTTTCCGCGTAACGAGTGAGGTGGTCAGCAGCCGTTACAATCCAATGATTTCCATTGGAGGTCACGGGAAGGGGGCCGTACAAGTCTATCCCGACGACTTCGAATGGCAAAGCGGGACAAGGAAGAGGTTAGAGAAAGCCAGAAAGAGCAGTAGTGGGTCGTTTCCGCCGTTGACATAAGGCACACGAAGAAGCATATTTGGAAATCGCGGATGAGAGGCCAGGCCAGGTGAACCGACTGCGTATTTAGTCGTACGTTTCGTGATAGCCGAGATGCCCAGCAGCAGGATCGTCATGGAATGTCTCAAGAACCTGACGTTGTAGACAACGTGGTATAACGGAGACCCATTTGTTTCCTTGAACGTGGTAATTATAGCGATGTAAAACACCATCGCGAAGCCTGAATTTTTTCAGTTGTCGGCGAAGTCGGGCGTTCGGAGGAGTGGATGTACCTTCTAAGCGTGCTATTATGGAGCGGCAGTAAGGGTCAACGCGTTGATGCGACACAAGGGTAGAAGGGTGCCCGGATCTTAGCCAACTGAGACCTGTGATGGGTAATGCTGCGGTGGAAATTGGTGACGGTGGGCTATTACGGTTGGGTAGAGGGCTGCCAGAGAGAGCATCAGCATCTTGGTGCTTCTTACCAGACCTGTAGATGACATCAAAGTTGTGCTCTTGTAAACGAAGCACCCAGCGGCCAAGACGACCCAATAAGTTCTCTAGCGACGAAAGCCAGCACAATGCGTTGTGGTCGGTGACGACTGTGAATTGGCAGCCGTGGAGGTATGGACGAAATTTTTGTACCACCCATACAACAGCAAGGTACCCTTGTTCGGTTATTGTATAATTTTTCTCGGCAGCAGTCAAAGCACGACTGGCGTAAGCCATGACACGTTCGCGTGCGGTGTTGTCACGTTGCAGTAGAACGGCACCGAGATCATGACCACTGGCGTCAGTGTGAAGAATTGTGGGTGCACCTGGATCGAAATGACATAGTACCGGGTCGGATGTCAGGGCTTGATTCAACGCCAGGAAAGCCTTTTCACACTCTTCAGACCAGACGGATGCCGTGTTACTTGCGAGCAGTTGATGGAGCGGAGAGACAAGCTTTGCGAAATCACGTATATAGCGCCGAAAGTAGGATGCCAAGCCTAGAAAACTGCGCAGGTCTTTTTGACGCAACGGACGGAGAAACTCGAGGACGGCGGCAAGCTTTTCAGGATCCGGTCGAATACCGTCTTTGCTGACTAAGTGCCCTAGAACCTGGATCGTCTTGCTTGCGAAGGTGCATTTTTTCGTATTCAGCTGTAAACCAGCTTTTGTAAGGCAACCTAGGACTTCTTCGAGATGTTGTAGATGTTGCGAAAAGGTAGACGAAAACACATGATGTCGTCTAGGTAGCATGAGCAGGTTTTCCACTTCAGGCCACGCAGTACGCTGTCGATCATACGTTCGAAAGTAGCAGGCGCGTTACAAAGTCCGAAAGGCATTACGTTCAATTCATATAGCCCATCTGGTGTAGTAAAAGCCGTCTTTTCTTTGTCAGATTCGGACACTGGTATTTGCCAGTAGCCCGATTGCAGGTCAAGGCTCGAAAAACACTTTGCGCAATGCAATGAATCTAGTGTGTCATCAATTTGTGGGAGAGGGTAAACATCTTTGCGCGTTATTTTGTTCAGTGCCCGGTAATCAACGCAAAAACGTACCGTTCCGTCTTTATTTTGCACCAACACAACCGGCGAAGACCACGGACTCGAGGAAGGGCGTATGATATTTCGTCGAAGCATGTCTGATACGTTTTCCTCAATTATCGTCCTTTCTGCGAGAGACACGCGGTATGGGTGCCGGTGAATTATTCGGGAGCCGTCAGTCTGAATTCGGTGAGTCGCAGAAGTTGTCATACCAAGGACAGCGGAATGAACGTCAAACAAAGGGCGATGTCTGTTCAATAAATTCAGCAATTCTTGACTCTGGGCTGCTGTCAAATCAGGGCTTATTGTCACCGATAGAGGAGTGGGAGAGTTGAGTGGTGGCGTGCTTGGCTCTGGTAGGTCTTCTTGACTTGGAAGGGCAACAATTGCAACGGGATGCGGGTCAATAACGCATGTGACTGTTGATCCACAGGGCAACAATAAGGGTTCGGGGGTCTGGTTAAACGCAGTAATAAAAGCAGACCCTTCAGAATATATATATATATATATATATATATATATATATATATATATATATATATATATATATATATATATATATATATATATATATATATATATATATATATATATATATATATATATATATATATATATATATATATATATATATATATACATACATACACATATATATATATTTGAAAGGTGGAGGCAAAGGAAAACTAGGTTGGGAGAGGAAAATTAGTGAAGAGAAAAATGACGAGATGATAAAATATACGCAAAAATATGTTATCTTGCTGAAATATTGTGTGAGAGCTCATGAAGAGCTTAAGTATTGTCCATTTCGATGCTTTTTGCTGCGCAAAAAAATTATTACATTTGTGCACGCGTCGAGGCATCTATCTGTATGTCTGAATCGCAGTATCCCGACTGCCAAATTAAATGCTGAAGTGAAAAATTCAAGATGTGTTATAGTTGCGAGCATGAATGTAGAAGTAACGAATGCCTGTAGGATGGCCAGTGGTCCTTAATCTAATTGTCTTATAGTGCTAATTTTCATTCCTTTTATTCACTTATAACCTGCTGTTGGCGATGTCTACTTCGTACAATATATGTAGCTAGATGTAACATTTTATTTCGCTGATCTGAAGATTATCCGTCAGTATAATTGGATTGAAGAGTCAAATGTAGGGTTAATATAACGACACGTTGCGATTTCAGATATGTAGCTGTAACGAGTTCCATTCGCCTTAAAAGAACTTGTAACGGGAACTCGTTCCCAAATTCAAAAGGAACGAGCAACGAGCTTTTCTTATTGTTTTAAAGGAACGTGTACAAGGCTTATTCAATTTTGATCAGCAGTTGAGATTAAGTAGTGTGCAGGTATAACGGAGGTGGAAATAGCGCAGAACCTGGTTGATTGGCGGAACGTATTGCTACGATACTGAGGGGATGCGTGGAAGAAGAAGAGAACAATGTTGGCACGAGCGGTGATCTGGCAGATCACCGCTCGTGCCCCTGTTCTGCTGTGGGCGACGTCAGGCTGATGACAATGATGATGAGGATGGCGCTTATAAGAAGCCTTTGCCCCACCGTGGGTGACGTCAGGCTGATGACCATGATGATGAGGATGACGCTTACCCGATGGTCTCGTAGATTCGCCGTATCTGCTGCTTTGCGAGTCCGTCGTCGCCGTAGGCCGCACGCCCGACGTAGTTGTGGAGGCCACCACCGTCGTCGAGTCCAGTGCTGAAAGGAGATCGTGGCTGAGCTCAGCTGTTGTTATGAAGCAGCCGACAAAGTTGTATCACTGCTGTTCCTGTAACGGTGCCTTTTTATAACCGAAAGCAGTTTCGTACTCTCGATTTCCATTGTGTTCGATGACAACTTAAGAGAGGTATGCGCCCATTCTATTGTATCCACTGTCCTTATTCTCAGACCTCTGTGCTATAGAATCGGTTTTGGCTGGCTTGCTTATAGTCTGCTTCGTTGTGTCAGACTGCGCATTCGTTGCCCAAGCTTTTCGCCTCTACGTTTCCCGTCGAAGTGGATCTTCCCTGTTACTCGTTTTTCTTCTATTCTTACGAGGCCTCTTCACTTTTTTCGCGAAATGACCTCCTTGTTGGTGCCTGTGCACAAAATTCTAGCTTGAGGCTTTGCAATTCTACCTATATTTAACACTTCAACAAGTAATTAAGTATTCTCGTAGCTAGTCGATCTTGTCGCATGAACCGCACAATTTCTCTCTTTCTCTTTATTTTATCGCCTCGACTACTCTGTAGGCAACATAAAAAAAGGGGTGGTTACCTCTCACGCAACCTTCCCTCATTTTTTTTATTTGTCGTACTTCTCAAGTTACTGTGACTTGTTTAGGGCTATAAGAGTGGTAATTAGTAATGCTGCCACTCTCGAAAGCTAACAGCCTTATATTGATATATGGCCTACGTTCAAGGAACTGTATCGACGAAGCTTTGACTCGTGAGGCATGCTATGGCAGTATTAACGTGATAACGTGTGTCGCACAAATTCCGCCATTGGCGTCAGCACCGTTGGTTGTTAGCGAAAAATCGTTCGTGAGCGAAAAATTGAGCAAGGATCAAAGAAAATAAAAATACAATTTTTGCCCCATTAGGGACAAACCCGGGACGATCGAGGGGCAAGCAGGCGTTCTACCACAAAGCCACGATGTAACTTGGAGCTGCTTCGGAAAAAAAAAACAATACATAAATGTCATCTAGTGCAAGGAGTCTCCTTAATGGATTTCGTTCGACAGGTGTTACAATGAAAACGAGCCCATTGGGCGATTTGTAGGCGCATTTTGGAGGCCATCAAACTACGTCTAAAAAGGCCGGGATAGTACTGTCATCGCCACTAAAAATACGGAGACTTTCAAACAGCTCTGAAAATGAACAGCCATGTCCATCTAGCGGAAAACATATCGTGTCTTTCCAGAGGCGCTGATCAAGCAAACAGCAAACGCTGAATAATGTGCTGCCATCTGTGAGGCATGGTGAGACTTATTATGGCCTCTCAGACGGTGAGCGCGCGGCGTGTATCTTGGAGGCCATGCGACTCTTGCCTTAGTTCAAAAACCTGTATGAACCATTCGGGCGCGCGCGCGCGTGTGTCTTTGTGTCATCTGTGAGACATTTAGAGAGTGTGAGACATTTGGCCGGATTTCACAATTGCGTTCAACTCTAAAGGCGAACCTTAAGGGTCCCCCAATTTTTTCATTCAGTGGGATGGTACGCTACAGAATTGCGAAATAACGCATAATGGCTCAGTTTCTATGAGCCACGCCTTGGAGAAAGAGAGCCTAACAAAGAAATTAAGTTATACATGGACACGCTCAAATCAGAAGAATTGGTTGCATAGGAAAGGTCACTGGTGCCGACGTTTAAAAAAAAACACTTTACTACCACAGTGGCCTAGTGGTACCGGTGCTCTACTATTGCACAGAAAGTAGCGCGAACGATTCCCAGCCGTGGTGGCCGCTTTTTCAGTGGAGACAAAAACGCACTAGGCCCGTGCAGTTGCACACGTCAAACCACGTGCAAAGACATGAGACACACAGCTTTAGGCGTATGTGAAAGAACCCCAGGTGTTCGAAATTTCCGGTGCCCTTGACTACTTCGTTCCCCCCACAGTCAGGCCATGCTTTTGGGACGTAAACCTCTAAGCGTGGTCATTACTCTGGCTCCAAGGGCATTTCTTGGTGAACAATCTTTCGTGATCCGAAGAAATAAACCTCCAGCACACTGCTAATACAAAGCCGTTTCTTCAGTTCTGCCACGTAGCACGCGCCTGTTGTTTTCCTGAGAAATTCATCGCCGGTCGCAGCGGTCTAGTGGCTAAGCTACTTTGCTGCTGGTCCGCAGGTCGCGGGATCGAATCCCGGCTGCAGCCTGTGGTGACTTAATTTTCGATGGAGGTGAAAAGGCTGTAGGCCCGTCGTGCTCAGATTTGGGTGCACGGTAAAGATTTCCAGAAGGTTGATATTTCCGGAGCCCGCCACAGCAGCGTCTCTCTTATTCATATGGTGGTTCTGGAACTTTAAACCCCAAAACCACGGGGGATCTTGACTGGACAGCGTTCCTGGTTTGATTGATTGATATGTGGGGTTTAACGTCCCAAAACCACCATTTGATTATGAGAGACGCCGTAGTGGAGGTCTCCGGAAATTTCGACCTCCTGGGGTTCTTTAACGTGCACCCAAATCTGAGCACACGGGCCTACAACATTGCCGCCTCCATCGGAAATGCAGCCGCCACAGCCGGGATTTGAACCCGCGACCTGCGGGTCAGCAGCCGAGTACCTTAGCCACTAGACCACCGCGGCGGGGCGTTCCTGGTTTGGTCACACACGCCTATATACCATGTTGACTGTTTCTTAGCTCAAAATTGTGCACTAGCTTGTGTACAGGGCAGACCTCTGTTAATAAACTGTCTCCGTAAAACGACGTAAGACTACTTACGCATGGCGACGCGTGGGAAGCAGGCTTAAGATCGAGTGCAGTACTGCTTCGGAGACGGACGAATGGCCGTGATGTGCATCGATCAATGCGCTGCAATGGAGAGCGGCCAGGAAGACAGGGCGAGGCGTCGTTCCAGGATTCGTCTTCTTCTTCTTCTGCTTCGCTCCTGCTTAGTCTCGAGCCGCGTGACACGAGCTGGTTCGTGCCGTTTACTTTCATACTGAACGCATAAAAGATTTTAATTATTATTATTGCTATTATTCTTTTCACTATTATTATTGTTATTATTATCTTATACTCCACATTAAAACACGTAAACATAACGATAATTCACTCAAGAAAAGAATAGTACAATAAACATCTAAATGTCACAAATGGGTGTACTTCACCCAAAGGGACTGCCTACCACACGAAAAAACTTTTCTGATTGTGGCGCAAATGAAAAGATCGCTCATCACATCGGTGGCAACGAGCATGCTTTCATGCCAGAAAAAAAATAATTTTAATTTTAACTTGATGTTGAAATTTGAGAAAAAGTGACCACTAGCGACACCCAACAGCAAATATGGTCAATCTTCACATTATATTGTGGTAGGACAAGGAATTCTCGCAGGAAGATTTAGTTGGCTTAAAAAAAATGGCAGCATATCCACGGAGTGAATGATGGAGAGTGGGGCGAAGAACTCGTCCGTCCATTCGTTCTTGCTTCCGTCCGTCCATGTGTCCGTCAGTGTGACCGTCCATGCGTCAATCAGCCCGTCCGTGCGTGCGTCTGTTCTTGCGTCCGTCCCTGCGTTCGTTCATGCAGCCGCCCCTGCGTCCGTTCGTGCGTCCATCCATGCATCTGTCTATGTGTCCGTTCGTCCATCTATTCAACACTCTAAGTACCACCATCTCGCATCTTTTCATCATATATTGGATGGATGGATGGATGCTATGAGCGTCCCCTTTATAACGGGGTGGTGACAAGTATGCCACCAGGCTCGACAAAAAAAAAAAAAAACCTTTTTTCTTTTTTTTTATGTTGGCCTAATGCCTCTACTTCGATAAATTCTATCTTAATGGAAAAAAGGTAAATTTTCAGCTTAAGTTCTCTGCCATTTACGGCACACTGTCCATATTTTATTTTTCCAATATTTATTTTTGTCCTTTCTCTCTAATTTTCTGCCACCAATACTCTAACCGTCTCTTACTTATTTCAATCGCGGGTGTGTTCAGCTTTCCATTGTTGTCCCTAAAACCCAAGGCTTCCTGTAGGCTCGTGCCCAAACGTACACCTGGGTGGATATCTCCACATTCAATCAGAACATGCTCCGCCGTTTCCTTATCTTTCCCGCAGCATGTGCATTGTTCTTCTTCTTTACTGAATCTTGCTTTATAACTACGCGTTCTAAGGCAACCCGATCTCGCTTCAAACAGTAAAGCGCTTCCCCTTGAATTATCGTAAAATGCCTCCCTCCTTATTTCATTTTTGCCCTTTCGGTAGTTACTCAAAGCCGGTTTTTTCTCCATAGCTGCCATCCAGTAAATCCTCTCCGCCTCCCTGACTTTTCCCTTAACGCTCTTTGTTGACATATGGCTTACAATACCAGCCGTATACTTACTAGTGAGTCTTCTAGTTCTTTTTCTCCACTGTGTGTCCACGCTCTTCCTATACAAATAACGGAACACCTTCTCTGCCCATCTACTCTCCTTCATATTTCTTAGCCTTTCTTCGAACCTTATTTTGCTCTGCGCTTCCCTCGCCTCAAAACCTGCCCACCCCATATCGCCCTTTACAGCCTCGTTTGTCGTCTTCCCGTGAGCACCCAACGCGAGGCGTCCCACAGTCCTTTGATTTACATCCATTCCCGCTTGCACCTCTGCCCTCATGCACACCACTGAGTTCCCAAAAGTAAGCCCTGGAACCATTACACCCTTCCACAGACCTCGAAGCACCTCATACCTATTGTATCCCCATAACGCTCTGTGCTTCATTATTGCCGCATTCCTCTTTCCTTTTGCTGCCGAGGCTTTTTCCTGTACCTCCATGTATCTATCACTCTCATTTACCCATACTCCAAGGTACTTGTATTCACTTACCCTCGGTATTTCTTGGCCTTGTATGGACACCGTCTGATCACAGGGATCATTGAATACCATCAATCCACACTTCGTTACACTGAATCCTAGTCCAAGAGCTTCACCTTCCCTTCCGCATATATTCGCCAGCTGCTGTATATCATCTCGACTGTCCGCAAATAAGACGATATCGTCCGCATAAAATAAACCTGGAAGTTTCTGCTCAATCATCATGCCGCCCTGTTTGTGTGACAGATTAAAACCAATGTTGCTACCTTCTAGCGCTTTTTCCATACTCACCATGTACAGCATGAATAACAGCGGGGACAAAGGACATCCCTGTCTCAGACCCCTGCTAACCTCAACGTTCTCTTTGCTACGCATTCCTTCCCACTCTATGCAAACTGTATTTTCTCGGTATATCTCCCTCAAAAGCTGCATACAGTCGTCGCCCATGCCCATTCCTTTCAATATATCCCACAAAATTTCCTGATTAACGTTGTCGTATGCCCCAGTGATGTCTAGAAAAGCCACGTACAAGGGCCTATTCTCTATTTTGGATATTTCTATACACTGAGTGAGAACAAACAGGTTATCGTCTAACCGCCTGTCGACTCGAAATCCGTTCTGAAGTTCTCCCAAAATATCGTTATGTTCGGCCCATGTTTCTATTTTCATTTTTACTGCTTGCATCGCCATCCTGTGTAGTACCGATGTAATGGTTAGTGGTCTATACGAGCGAATCTTGTCCTTTTCTCCCTTGCCTTTATAGATTAAGTTCATTCTACTTTGTCGCCAACTGTCCGGTATTTGTCCGTCCTTTAAGCTTTTTTCTACTGCTTTTAACAATGCTTCTTTAGTGTTATGTCCTAGTTCGTTAATGAGGCTAACGGGAATCCCATCTAAACCCGCGGCAGTGCGCTTTGGAATTTTTCCTTCGGCCTTTTTCCAGTTGAAATTATCAAGTACTAGCTCTTCCTCTGTTGCTTTCTCCGCCACACTTTTACTCACCGGGGAGATCCCCTGGACGCTCTTTTGAAACGAATCGGCTGTTACCTTTTGGATGTAACCTAGCGCTTCGTACCCTTCCAATTGATTTCCTCCTTCATCTAGAATATGTTGTTGCGTTGTGACAGACTTCCTACCTAGCGCCTTTATGTGGCTCCAAAAAATCCTAGGCGCGGCCTCCTTTTTTTCGTGTATCTCTGTCATCCAGCGTTCACTTTCACCTTTAATTTTTGCCTCTACCAATTTCTGTACAAGGGATTTTTTCTCTAAATATATTTCCCATATTTTTTTGACTTCGTCCTGCGGCCGCTTCTCCTTTTTTGCCTTTCTATGCTCCCGTGAGGCTTCGCGTCGCTTCTCGATCGCCTCCCGGATTTCCTTGTTCCACCAACTTTTTGGCTTCCTTTTTCCTTTCCAGCAAACAGTTTTCCTCTCTTTCCCTATCTCCTTCGTCATTAGATGTAACAGCTCACTATACTCCCAGCCCTTGCCTGGTATTTCGCCTACTTCTTCCTCGACTCTTGCGGCTATATTTATTATTTGTTTGTCATTTAAATACGAGCTGCCAGACTTTGATTCCATGCTCATATTTTCAGTTTCGTATCCCATTTGTAATGTTATTCGTTTATGATCACTACCCAAGCTGTTAATGCCTTCCTCGTCTATCCTCATTTCTGTCAGTTTGTGGTAAATTCCTTCAGTCATGAGACAATAATCAATACTTGATTGCTTGTTTCCGACTTCCCATGTGATCTGGCCGTCACATTTAGGCCCCGTGTTAACTATCTCCAGACTATGTTGCTCGCAAAGATCTAGTAATAACTTCCCATTGGTGTCTGAATATCCGTCAAGGTCATGTGGGCATTCATGTCCCCTAGAAGGATGATTTCGGCCCCATTACCAAATTCCTTAATATCTGCACTCATGCAATCCACTATCTCCTGATTCTTTTCTCTGCAGTTATTCCCCGTCCACAAGTAGGCTACCCCTAGCCACGTTTCCTTTCCACCTACTGTGCCCCGAACCCAGAGGTGCTCTGAACACGTCTGTTTCACTCTAACCCATTTGGGTCCGCGGTGAATTAGCATTCCTACACCCCCACCTTTCCTTTCCGATATGGTCCTGTTACACCCTTCCCAAACATAATTTTTAATATGTGGTGGCTCTTCCAAGTCTCTAAGGTGTGTTTCTGTAACCGCATACACGCCTATCTGTTCTTTGTTTAACTGCTCCTCAATCTCTAACCATTTTGCCTTCTTTCTGCCACCCTGCATGTTTATGTAACTAATTGCAACACGCGCCTTTTTCCTTTTTCTTTTACCTTTTTTCTGGTTTTTCGCAATTCTACCTGTCAAAGCGTCCTCCTGGTTGCTTTCCCTGTTACGAGCTACCCCGGACTCCGAAGGGCCCGTGAGCCCCCCAAAAAAGCTACTGCGCGTCCTGCCAGTCGCCAGCCCACCTCGTGTCCAAGCCTCTTATCGAAATGAATCCTGTCTCTTTGGAATCCACCCCACCTGTGCACTTCCCTGTTTAAATCCACTACCTCGAAACCCTTCTCTCGACTAATCCGCCATATCTCCTTGTTTGCGTCGACAACCGCTCTTCGTAGGTTGACGTTGCGCACCGGTACTTCCGGTACTGTGCATACTACAATTTGCATCTGGGGGGACACGGTGCGCATGTCATCCACCCCTCTCGCCAAGGCCGTCGCTAGTCCTGACGATTCTTTTTTTCAGGACGTCATTTAACCCTCCCGCAATTACAACGAGGTATTACAACGATATTCCTCATATAGAAGCACCGCCATCCAGCGGACATTCGAAGAACTAAACGAGAGGTGGCACACGCACACTTTCTTACGGCTTGCGCTTCGGGTCCACTTCCCACCTTTAACCACCTCGAGTTCATGGTATATACTAGTTCACTGTATTCATGGCACTGCGGCCGAACGCTCGCTAAATCTTTCGAAAACCAAGGAGGTTACGCCCAGCGAGTATGACGTAGCAAACTTTTTCAGTCAGATAGTGCTCAATGTACATGCCAATGGCTCTAATGGGAAATGAGAGGCGGAG
The DNA here is from genome assembly GCF_043290135.1 of Rhipicephalus microplus. NCBI lineage: Eukaryota > Metazoa > Arthropoda > Arachnida > Ixodida > Ixodidae > Rhipicephalus > Rhipicephalus microplus. The sequence goes on along the minus strand of NC_134702.1, from coordinate 71,434,815 downwards.
AATTCGAATTTTACTTTCTTACGGCTTGCGCTTCGTATCTACTTCCCATTTTTAACCACCTCGAGTTCATTCATGGTATATACAAGTTCATTGTATTCATGGCACTGCGGCTCAACGCTCGCTAAACCTTTCTAAAGCTAAGGAGGTTACACCCAGCGAGTATAACGTAGCAACCCATTCTTGTCAGATAGTGCTCAATGTACATGCATATGGCTGCTAATGGTGATCGCAGACTGCGCGTTAAGTAAAAGCCGAATGCTCCTGTCTCTCATTCCCCATTAGCTTAGCAGCCATTGAGATGTACATTGAGCACTATTTTTTATTGTTCAACAACGCACAGATGTCTCTCACCGGCACCACCTTTGAAGTCAAAATGTTATACTTGTTACATACTACGGGGGACGAACGGGTGCCTCTATAAGGAGATTCGCCCCTAAAACAAACGCGTATAACTTGAAATCGTATTTTATGCCCTTAAGGCTGCTTTTGTTTGCGCCAGAGTATAATTTAGATATTTTTTTCTCACACGTTCAAATAACCGGCCGGTGGCGATGACGGCGGTGTGTTTGCTTGCCTGCAAACTGCGGAGAAACGCGAGCACCACGTCCACTGTCGCTCATCAGAACAACAAAAGCGTGTGTGCCTGCCTAAAACGACCACTCAGGTATTAGTTTAACTAATAAACAAAACTTGATCAAGCCTGCAAAAAGCGCGCGCGGTTGCAGTTTTCGACTTCTACCAGCACCGAATAATATTGTGGGCATTCGTCACTCCCATGGAAGGAGAAAAAGCACGGAGAGGAAAAAAAAAGCTGTTTTAAAAATTGGCAGATCCCACGTACAGTGGGAATCGAAGATAATGCGAAGCACGAATGAGAAAGGTCGATCTGTCATTTTAAAATCAACACAACGTTACGAGGTGGAGGTAAATCATGCCGTACATGATTATCACGTTTGGATTTGTCGTTCACTTTCGTCATCTATTCACGTCACGTGATACCAAATTCGGTTTAAGTGGAGCTGGCGAAACGGCCGCAAACCCATCTTGGGCATGGTATGTTGTCATGCTCTTATATGACACAGGTGCCGTGATTATCATGTTTGCAGCAGCGATATACCTTTGTCATTCATTGACCTCACGTAACACCGAAATTGATATGTGTGAAGCTGGCGAAACAACCGCGAGCGCACTATATGAGCGTAGCATTTAGACATGTTTTACATGGCACGCATGTCTTGATTATCATGTTTGGGCGTGTTATTTACCTTCGTGGTCTGTTCGCATCACGCAATATCAAATTTGGCATATGGAAAGCTAGCGAAACGAGCGCGAGCACGCTATGAGCGTGCTATGTTGTCATGTTCCTACATAACATGCTGTCAGTATTGTCGTGTTTGCAGCAGTAGTACACTTTCGTCATTCATTAACGTCACTTAACACCAAATTTGGTATATGTATATCCTGAAGAGCCCAATGTACTTCACTGTAGCGTTGACACGCGTGCATGCTGGGCACAGCGACGCTATACGTTAGCAAAACGCGAGGACTCTATAGTCTGACGCCAAGCGTGACCGGCGCGACCAGCGTCCGTCAGCGCGGCCCGACGGCAACCGGTGCAAAATGCGACATGCTCCATTTCGTGCCCATGTGGTATACCCAGACAACACTGCGTCTTTCTCTTTTCGTGACGGAGAGACGCCGGACGCGCTGAAACCCGCATGCGTCAAAGCAACGCAGTGCGTTGCGCGCCTGCGAGTATATGGCAGGACCGGCACCTGGCGTCGCTACGCCGGCGTGACGCGTCGAAATGAACGCCGGCGAGCACGCGCACCGCATCACGTCGAAATGTATTGGCGCCTTAGCTGTGGCATGTAGTCATGTTCTCACATGACACACACCTGATTGACAAGTGGGGTTTAATGTCCCAAAACCACCGTATAATTATGAGAGATGCCGTAGTGCAGGACCCCGGAAATTTCGACCACTTGGGGTTCTTTAACGTGCACCCAAATCTGAGCAAATGGGCCCCAGCATTTTTGCCTCCATTGAAAATGCAGCCGCCACAGCTGGGATTCGATCCCACATGACACACATCTCATGGTTATCATCCTTGCACCAGTCACATACCTTCATCATCCAATGACGTTGCGTAATACCAAATTGGGCATTTGTGAAGCTAGCGAAACGGCCGCGAGCACATCATGAGTGGGGCATGTAGTCATGTTGTTCATAAAACGTATCTCATGATTATCATGTTTGCATGTGTCATTTACCTATGTCGGCCGTTCGTGTCGCATAATACCGGCTTTGGTACATGTGAAGCTTGTAAAATGGCCGCAAACGCATCATGAACGTAGCATGTAGTCATGTTTTTACATGGCATGCATCTCATGTCTATCCCGTTTGCACTAGTATCATCCTTCTTCATCCATTCACGTCCCATAATACTAAATTTGCTAAAAATGAAGCGAGCGAAACGGCCGCCAGCGCATCATTAGCACGGCATGCAGTTATGTTGTTACATGAAACGAATCTCATGATTATCGTGTTTGCACCAGTGCCATACCTTCGTCATCCATTCATGTACTGTAATACAAGATTTGGTATAAGTGACGCTAGCGAAACGGCCGCGAGCGCATCATGAACTTGGCATGTAGTCATGTTGTTACATGACACCCATGTCACGATTTTCATGTCAGGGTCTGTTGCTCGTGTTCGCCATGCAATCATGTCATACCATACCAGTTTTGCAACATGCCATGTGAACGAAACCACCGCAAGAACTGTAGGATCACGGTATGTAAATCATGACATCCACATCTATGTCATGATTTTCATGTTATGACTAGTCACATATGTTTTTCATACTGTCAAGTTATGCCATACCAAGTTTAGTATCGATCACAATATTGAAACGGTCAGGAGAGCTAAAAGTCGTAGGCGGCTGGATGGATGTGTGAATGAATAAATAGATAGATAGATAGATAGATAGATAGATAGATAGATAGATAGATAGATAGATAGATAGATAGATAGATAGATAGATAGATAGATAGATAGATAGATAGATAGATAGATAGATAGATAGATAGATAGATAGATAGATACGCCTAATGTCGCCGAAGTTTGCTAAGAAATGCTTCGCATTTAAAATTTCTACGCACTTTTCAGAGAAACCGCTTCAAGGTTAGACACTTCACATGGTACGCTTTTTATTGCGACACAAAACAGGAGAACATTGAAGGACGGTAGACAGTCTCTTTAAAGAAGGTACCCGTGTCCGAACACGCACAGTACATATATTTTTTTTTACATATACAGCACAGCGGTAATGTCACACCTCCCTAGCCCCGACGTGGTAGTCTAGTGCCTAAAGTACTCGGTTGCTGCGCCGCAGGTCGCGGAATGGAATCCCGGATACGGCGGCTGCATTTTCGATGAAGGCGAAAATGCTGCAGGCCCATATGCTCAGATTTGGGTGCACGTTTAAGAAACCCATGTGGTCAAAATTTCTAGAGCCCTCCACTACGGCGTCTCTCATAATCATATGGTGGTTTTGACGCGTTAACTAATTGAAAAATAATGTCACACCTCCATGATTTTTCTTGCATCCGCGTACAAAGAAAGAGCGTCTAGCGCTTCTCAGAGAGCACTGGTGTATCTTCAAGCCGTAAACTGGAACCCGCTGTAACCTTTATGAAGCAGCCATAAACTAAAACCATTAGAAAATAAAACACCTGGTGCAACAAAATACGAATGAATGAACCAAATAAGATCTTTTAGTGGGACTTTACCCTGGCCCCCTCACTCCAATGTGCAGCGCTTTAACCACAAAGATACACACTCTTATTTATGGACGAGCCTACAGGCACCTTGTCGCCGAGTTATCCGTTGGGATTGCACGCACGGAGCAACAATGTTTGAGGAGGGGAAACTGCCAGGCCGTGGCAGCGCCCGAGGGTGGTGTGATGGAGTCAGGGAGCATGTCTGCTTGGATCGGGCGCACGCCGGCGGCCGTGCTCGGAGGAATGCGGTTCACTCCGACACTCGCCAGATGAAGTTTTCGGCATGTTTAAATCTTTTACATGCTCTTCTATCAAGGTGACACCTAAAAATCACGTCAGATTTTCGTTCATGATAGGTATTTTTCAGATTTCTCTCAGTAACACCAAGCTGTAGGGGTGACAGATATTTTATTTCCAGTTACTAGTTTATACTGCCAAAATTGGAGGCCCTACAGCGCTTGAAACAAACTGCTAAGTGATCACTGAGCAGACGACGCCTTGTGCCTGTACATGCACGCGCGCCTCGCTCTTCGTTCGCATGTCGTGCGCCCGCATGCGTAGGGTGGCCTTGGGAGAGAAAATTCTAAAGTGGCCGTGAATCCCTATACGTCCGACCCTGTCCAGGCGTCGCTGCGAAAAATGCCACCTCCAGCGCCCCCATCGCCACGCTCCGTGGCCCTAACTGGGTAGTGCAAAGAGAGCCGTACGCAAGCGAAGGCGCATAGGCCCTCCTCTTTTGTTAGTGTTTAGGCGTGGTTCGCTGATAATTAAGGATCTGGCTTCTAACGTGAATGCCACGTCAATCCAGAAAAGTGGGACGTTCATAAAAGAGAAGTGCAGGTACAACGCTAAATATGTTTCAGTTTATTTTGGCGTGCTGCTACTCGCAATATAAGTGCAAGTGAGCGTCGCGTGACATATAGTTCGAGGCAAGCACTCCGACGGGCCGTCTGTAACGCCCAAATGCGTTAATTTTGGGTGTACACATGATGCCAAAGCGATGAAGTACATACGAGGGCAATGTATATTGCGATCAGTGGTGCAAAGCTCACTTTATGATGCATGAATGGCGCCGGGAATTTTCGTTTTTGTAGGCGCATTCCCTATCTATCTCTCCATTCTTGGGCGTTGAATGGTTTCATTACGGATTCTAGAAAGTTTGGGGAGTCTCTCTCGAGCGTTCACAGAGAGCAGACGTGTTGCCCGGTGCTCCCGATTCTGCGAGAGACGCTACCGCGTCAGCCCGCGAGAGACGCGACCGCGTTCCGCGCAGTGCTCCTCGCGTTCCTGGACTCTCATACCCGTTCGAGTCTTGTCAAGGCGAGTAATCTTTACAGATTATGCCCTTGGATCCCTGCCACCGCTTTCGGTGACCTGAGCCCAGTGACAGCGTCCTCTGCTCCTGCGCGTCGCTGGGGCAGCTGTCATCCCGACTACCATGGCAGAGCAGTCCCCTCCATTCTCGGCTACGCCATTGGAACGCCCGTCGCGTTCCCTGGTTCCCACATCGTCACACAGACGCTCAGCGAGCGTCGCGTGCACCCGCGTGCTGTGGAACCTCATCTCCAGTGCCAAAGCGGTGCGGTTGCATCATGAACAGGCACAGAAACTGTGCAGAGTCGTCAGCGAGAAACCGACATCACTTCGCCTACCGGTGCTTGCTGCCGACGTCGAGACAACTGCAAGGGGCCTGACGTCCTCGGCGGCCTCCAGCCCTACCACTAGCACCACAGCATCTTCGACCGCTGTAGCGGCGCATCATACAGCCCAACTCGAAGATGCCGGGTCAATTCTGTGCGTGAACGTCACCGTTCCGCAGAACGTACCACTGCCGTCAGACGAGGAACCTGATATTGCAGACATGGATACTACGTCAACGCGTAAGCGCTCGCGTCCTAGCGAGTCGGGCAGCGACGATGAGGGTGGCTCGCGGAAGATGCACGCAGTAGCGCCTGAACGTGCCACAGTTGCGTGTCTTACCCCAACGTCAAATGATGCGGTTGCCCACGAAGACGCCGTCACACACGCAACTGACGAAATCAGTCAGTCTGAGTTTCAGACCGTCCTCTCCAAGTCTAAGAAGCGCCGACAGCGAGCCTCGACATCTCAAGGACCCGCTGCCCACACTGGTCCTCGTCCCGCCACTGAATCGACGGCTATGCTTGCCCACGTTGCTCCAGGGACTTCTAATGCGCCCACTGCGACTCAGACCGCTCCTGCAGGGGTACGCGCCTCTGAACACACCATGCCGGCTTCTGCTTCATCGTCGCTAGACTCGGGCACTATTCTTTTTCGACCAGCAAACGCCAGCGCCTCCTTTCACCGCACCTCTCGTCTTGCCATTGCGCAAGCTCTCTCTGCGCTGCCCGGAGTCAAGGAGGTGAGAGTAAACACGAAAAAGAACATCGTGGCAGCAGACGCATCTACACCAGAATGGATGAATCGCCTACTAGCAACATCGGAGCTCGCAGGAATACCCGTGACTGCCCGCCTCCCTGCTGACCGTTCACAAAGCAGTGGCGTGGTGCAAGGCGTCGATGGCGACTATACCGACGAAGCCCTCCTGGCCGCCGTGTCGTCCGATGTGCCGGTGATTGCAGCCAGGCGACAAGGGACATCACTAGTCTTGCGGTTCGCCTCTCCCGTGCCTCCCACCCGGGTCCGCCTTTTTCGCATGGTGTTCGAAGTGAGGCCATCCCGACCTCGCCCGCTTCAGTGCCGGCGGTGCGGACGCTATGGGCATATCGCCGTCACTTGCCGAGGACCAGAGCGGTGCCTGCGATGTGGTGGCCACCATGGGAAAGACGCCAACTGCACCAACAAATTAAGATGCCTGCACTGCGGCAGGCCACATTCAGCTGATTCCGCAGACTGTCAGCTCTGGCAAAGAGAGCGGCGCCTGGCCACCATCAAGGCATCAGCTCCCACCTACCTGCCTCACCGCGAGGCTCAAGCAGTCTTGCGGGCAAGCCCTAGTGTAACTGATAGTCCTCAGCTGAGGCAGACCACGGGCAAGAGCTATGCTGCCGCAGTGGGATCACCATCCAAGATGACGGTCAGCTCGACCCATCCAGGCCAGACAGGCGTACAACAACGGGGCCCTTCGGCTGGTCTCAAGCACCCAGACACTACCACGACTCGTCCACCCGCGAAGGTACCTTCCCAGCCTCGTGTGGACCAGGAAAATGCAAACCTGAGGCTCCTGTTAAGAGCAGTTGCGGACCTGCTGCCTCCTGAAAACCAGCTGCGCTCCATCTGCCTTCAGGCAGGTGGCGCGCACCCTCATAGCAGCCACCATGGCTGACACTCATCCGCATGCTGCAGAGAACCACCGCCGCCGCCGCCCGTGTGTGCTTCAATGGAACGCTCACTCGTTGCGGCGGCGGCATGCAGACCTCTCCTCACATCTCCTGCAGAGCGAGTATGATGTGCTTGCTTTGCAGGAAGTGTACATAGCAGCGACCGACTTGCGACTTCCCGGATACATCGGTTACCAAAGTATCACGTCGTGTACTCTAGACACGTGCCAGGACGCGCCGTGCATAGCGAGTGCACATCCCCAGGGTCGACCACGTTGTGCAGTGTACGTGCGACGAGAACTACCACATGTGCACATAAACGTGGCTGATGTCACTGGAGGGGCTCTTGAGTGTTGTGCCGTGACGGTGCGGCTTCGCGGTGTGGACACGACAGTGGCCTCTGTGTATGTGCGACCTGGACAGCGGTGGGACGCCTCCATGCTGTTACAGCTCACGGCTAAATTCGGAAGAGACTACCTCATATGTGGGGACATGAATGCTCATCACACCATGTGGGGGAGTAGCACCTGCTCCTCTCGAGGAAGGGATCTGGTGGACGTTATCCATCAACTGGGCCTACAAGTTTTGAACACCGGATCCTTCACTTTCGTCCGCAGAACAGCACGACCGTCATGCTCCGCCATTGACGTCACCTTGGCCAGTGAAGGGGACCGGTACGATTGGGCAGTGGAGCCTGACTCCTGGGGTTCAGACCACCTGCCGATCGTCATCTCACCTGTGGGCGGAAAGATCCCAAGGAGGAGGCTGTGTAGTACGATCGATTGGCGGGCTTTTCGAAGGCAGCTTCGAGACGTCCCAGAGGATCAGGATTTCCTGAATCTGGTAGCAGTGGCAGCGCAGGCGGCAACTATCCAGACCAGGGTGCCAGAGCACCACCCTGTGCCAGACCTCCATCACTTGAACTTACGGGCTGCGAGGCGCAGGGCTGAGAGAAGGTACCTAAAATCCCATGACCCAGCTCAACGTACACTCTTTAATCGTGTGGATGCGGTATGTCGGCGACATGCCAACCGTCGCAGGCGGCAAAGCTGGCAAGGCATCTGCCTCTCCCTGAGTCAGGCAAGAGGCGGCGCAAAAGCATGGCGACTTCTACGATCCCTCGTCACTGGACCAATGGTGCGGCAACCCGTCATTGCGGTGGCCATCTACTTAGGCATTAGTGAAAAAGAACTGGCAGAGCGACTGGCCGATCGCTTCACAGAACTCCCACCAGCCAATCCTTCAGCCCTCATCGCCACGCCTGCTCCCAAGCCACCGCAAGGTCATCACCCTGCCTGGACGGCCAGCCAGATCGCATCTCTGTGTCAGGACCCTATTTTCGAACACGAACTGAACGTTGCTCTAGCCAGAACCAAGCGCCGCAGTTCCCCTGGTGCCGACGGCATCACATACCAGATGCTGCGCAACCTGGATATGGCCTCACGACGACACCTGTTGAGGACTTTTAATGAAATATGGCAGAGCGGCAACCTACCTGAAGCCTGGCTGACCGCTGTTGTGGTGCCGATCCGGAAACCTCGCCGCCCTTGTGCCGCCATTACGTCCTACAGACCCGTTTCTCTCACCTCTGCTGCCTGCAAGCTCATGGAAGCCATAGCACTGGCACGCCTAAATTGGATTGCGGGGGAAAAGGATTTCCTACCAGAACAGCAGACGGGCTTCCGACGCCACCGATGCACAGCAGACTCGATCGCGGACGTCGTCTCTACCTTGGAGGAGGCCAAGCGCAACGGCGAAGTGGCCCTCCTCGTCCTGCTGGATGTACAGAGCGCTTTTGACAGCTTGCCTCACATAGCGATAGAGAGTGCTTTGGACACACTCGGCATCGTGAGCTGCCTACGTACCTTTATCAGTGCCTTTCTGGCAAAACGCACCCTCCGGGTTAGAGTACGACGCGCGCTCAGCGATCCACGGCCAGTGACAGCAGGCGTTCCACAAGGTTCCGTCCTGAGCCCCTTTCTGTTCAACCTGGTGCTAGCGGGGCTGCCGACCGCGATGCCCGCAGACAAGCGTTACCCCACGCAGTGCTCCTTGTACGCAGACGATGTGGCACTGTGGGTTAAGGGGCCTAGGCAAAACTTCACGGCCATAAGGCGTTCCCTGCAGCGCTCCTTGGATGCCGTCGTCTCTTTCTTCAAGGCAATCGGACTGAACGTTTCGCCCACGAAGACGGAGGCACTGCTGGTTCACCCCAGAGCCGCTGCGCGGAGGGCCGTCCGAAGGCTTGTGCTAGGTGACCGACCTATCCCGTGGAGCGATGCAGTGACGTACCTGGGGCTAAGGATCGACCACCGCCTTACCTGGATACCAGCCGTTAAGCTCGCCGTCCTCAAGGCCACCAGGGTCGAGACTGCCGTAAGCAAACTGCTCAGCAGGGGCCAAGGGTGCACCTCACGGCTGGCTCTAAGACTCTACGAAGGGGCTGCAACGACAGCGCAAACTTATGCACTGCCCTTGGTGCAGCTAGCGCCACACCGCAAGGAGCAACTGGAGCGGCAACATCGCATGGCAATTCGGCGCTTCATGGGACTTCCCCGTCAGTCACCCATAGCTGCAACCCTGGCGGAGGCCCAGACCTGGCCTCTGTCACTCTTGATGCTACGACAGGCGCTGCATCACGTGGATCGCCTTCACAGGGCCCTCGGGGGCGCTGCCCTCCTTCGGAGACTGCGGAGCCGACCAGCGTCACGGATGGCACAGATCTGCGCTCTCTATGAAGAGCTGGTCCCCGATCCCCCCAGTCCAATCCAACCCCCTCCACCACACCAGCAGCCTCTGGACGTACAATTAACTCTGGACAACCTCAGAAAAAGGCGCACACCGGCATGCGAGCTCCATCAGGCAGCCGTGGCGAAACTTCATGAAAGACTTAAGGGGCAGCTCCTGGTATTCACGGACGGGTCCGTTCGGGACAGCCCCCATTCGGCCGCGGCTGCCTGCGTCATACCATCGACTGGGACAACCATCCGCTGCCGACTTCCCTTTCACGCCAGCTCCACTGCAGCTGAATTGGCCGGCCTTCACTTGGCAGCCGACCACCTTGCTGCCACGTTACCCCAGTTGCCTGTGGCGATTCTGTGCGACTCCCGACCAGCCCTACAAGCGCTGCTCCAACCAGACCAAGCAGGCATAACTGTGGCGTTGCTGCACGCAAAACTGACCGCCATCAAAGAGAGTGGTGTGCGCCTGTCCCTCCACTGGCTTCCCTCGCACGTTGGAATAGCTGGCAACGAGGAGGCTGACGCCGCCGCTAAGGCAGCACACCACTGCGACACGCCAGTCACTAAGGCGGTAACCCAGTCGGATTACTCACGGCAGCGACTGCGGAAGCTCTTACCAACGGCCCACCCTGACACACGGGTGGCAAGCGGCAAACCTCCACCATCCCTTCCGGAGACCGGCCTGGACAGATGCGAGCGGCGGTTGTTGCTTCGCCTGCGTACTGGCAGCGTCTGGCCTGCGGCACGCATGTATTCCGCGGGTCGCTCTTCATCGCCAGCGTGCCGAAGGTGCGGTGATGACGAAACGCTGCAGCATATTGTTTGCTCCTGCCCTGACCTGGCCACTGAGCGTTGCGCACTGGTAAGCCGCTATCGTCTGCTTGGACTACCTGCCGAAACAATGGAAGACATACTTTTTCCCGCGCGCTCGAAGACGAAAGCCCTTCGAGCCTTCCTCGAGTTCTGTGCTTGCGCGGACCTCGCCGCCTTATAGACGGACTCTTTTCACTCGCACTACTGACTGTACTGACAAGACGTTCTCTTGCCATGACATTCACTTTTTCTTTCCTTCCTCTCTTCTTCCTATCATCTTTACTTCCCCTTCCCCGATCCCTAAAGGCGCTGAGCCGTGCCCCCGCGACGGGAGGCAGAAAATAGCGTCCTTTTTGTCTCTTCCTCTTTCATTAATCTCTCTCTCTCTCTCTAGAAAGTTTGTTCACAGTTGCTCTCCGTTTGAATATACTGCAGATGTGGACACACGGTGTCCACTTTCTCGGTGTAAACGAAAGGTGAAAGTGAGGCCTTCGAGATAGCTTTGGCAATAGCGGAGACCAATGTCAAAAAAAAATCTTTTTGTAGTCATCACCAGCGATTTGTTATTTGCCTGATGTTAATGTTAACATTTGCTAATTAAAGCCGCAACTTAGAGCCTTCAGTGCCTGTAGGCACGTGTGCTCAGATATGGGTGCACGCTTTAACGAAACGATCCACTGTCACCACTGTTGGGTATCGCGTGTCTCAGCTAGCGGCTGCTTCTGCGCAGAACTGATAGATGGAGCGGACAAGGCGATGGGCAATCAAGGCAACATTTACGCACAGCATAAACAGAGGCGTTACATATTCGGCAGTGGGGCTGACAGCTTAAAAAAAAAAAACTCGTACTGAGATGCTACGATGGGCCGGGATTTCTACGGACGCTCTCCGACGCTGTCGAGAGCTTTTGGATGCTCTGACGATCTCGTCTGCTGCTTGTCGTCATGCCGCTTGGTTCTTTTATAGGCCCTGGGGAATCCTCACATCAGCAGCCTCCAATCAGGAACGCCACCCGCTCTTGCATCAGCAGCCTCCAATCAGGAACGCTGCTGTCCTTGCGTCAGCAGCCTCTAATCAGGAACCGCTGCTGGACTGCACTCATGGGCGAGCGGTATTGCCACATGTTGCGTAAGAGGCATCGGGCTAGATGACGTCGACTACATCATCGGGCTGGACTCAGGCACGTGCGTGGAGGGAGATTGCCACAAGTTGCGTAATACACATTGTTGACGGCGAGGGCGTCAGCCGGGCACGCTCCCTGGTTTTGACGTTGGTTGCCTTTGCAGAAGCACTGAAGTACGATTTGAACTCCATGGCATAACAGCACCCCCGTTCATGTCGTGGCTACGTTAAAGAACCCCTGATGGGCGAAATTTGCGGAGCCCTCCACTGCGGAATGGCATGAAAAAACTTTATTTCAGTCCTGCAGGACGCGCTTAGCGCGTAGCGGGCGTCTCCCACGTAGGGACCGACAGGGAGTACCTGGCGGCCGCTTCGTGGGCCTGCTGGGCGGCCCATTGATGGTCGGCGAGCAGTGAGCTCCTGAGAACCTCTCCCACTTGTTTGAGGTAGAGTCGGGAGGAGTTGTTCTACACTCCCAGAGCATGTGTGCGAGTGTCGCTGTGTGTCCACATGATGGGCATGTGTCGCTGGGGTATGCATCGGGATAATAAACGTGAAGCGTGGCAAGGTTTGGGTACGTGTGTGTCTGTAATAGGCGTAGGGTTAATGCCTGCGGTCGGTTAACTTTCGGATATGGGGGTGGAAAAATGCGGCGTTCCAGGTAAAAGTGCTTTGTAATTTCATTGTACGTAATTGGTGCATCCCGATTGGTATCTAACCCAGCAAGACGAGGTTGCCCTGTGGCAGTGCGGTCGGTAAGTGCGCGCGCTGCATCATGGGCGATCTCGTTGAGGTTGGATAGGGCACCCGGCACCTGGCCGAGATGGGTGGGGAACCAGATGACCGTGTGGTGCTTCAGGGCACTCGGGTCCGCATTGCGCAGGATACGTAACGCCTGGTCGGAGATGACTCCGCGTTCGAAGGCTTTGATGGCCGGCCTGGAGTCGCTGTAGATGAATTCCCGTTTGCTGTCGAGCATAGCTATAGCTATAGCTACTTGCTCCGCTACTTCGGGGTTTCGGGTGAGGATTGTGGCTGAGTTAAGAGTCTGCTGCGCGCATGATACCGCGACCGCGGTGAAGGCTTGGTTGTTGCGATAGGCAGCGGCGTCCACGAACGAGACGTTGTCCGCTTCCATGTCTATGCGCTTGAGAATGGCGGTCGCCCGCGCAAGGCGCCTGCCTCTGTTGTATTCGGGGTGTACATTTCGTGGTATGGGAGCGATCGTGATAATGTCGCGGATTTCACGAGGAATTAGAGTCAACTCTGGGGGGTCCCTGGCCCTCGAGGAGAAGAAGCCGAGCTCGCGCAGAATATGGCGGCCTGCCTTGGTGGTAGTCATTCGGGTCAATTGGACGCGTTCCTGAGCTTCGGCGATCTCTTCTAGCGTGTTATGTACGCCAAGCTCGAGGAGTTTGTACGTTGGAGTGGTGATAGGGAGGCCAAGGGCTCGTTTGACCACCTTGCGAATAAGCGCATTGAGTTGATCGCGCTCAGCACGTAGCCACTTGTGTATAGCGGCAACGTAGGTAAAATGGCACAAAACAAACGCGTTTACGAGACGCAGCAGGTTGTCTTCTTTGAGGCCATGGTGCCTGTTGGCTACTCTACGTACGAGTCGTATGGCATTCTCAGTCTTAGTCCTGAGCTTGTGTACTGTTTGGGTGTTGGTTCCGCGGGACTCAATGATCATGCCGAGGACCTTGATGGTGTCTACCCTGGGTACAGTGCGACCATCTATGGTGTGGAGGGTGATATTGCGTTCCGCCGGAGGTTTCCACCATTTGGGCTTGGCACCCTGGCGTTTGGGCAAATATATCAACAGCTCCGACTTCGCGGATGAGCACCTGAGACCGGTGTGCTCGAGGTGGGACTTGGCGGTGTCGATAGCCTCTTGCAGCGCGGATTCAACGAAGCCATCCGACCCTGTGGAGCACCATATGGTTACATCATCCACATAGATAGTGTGATTCAGGCCGTTGATTTTCGAAAGTCGTTCGGAAAGCCCGATCATCACGAGGTGTAAGAGCGTGGGTGAGAGGACGGATCACTGAGCAGTGCCCCGCTGTCCGAGCTCCACTTCTTCAGACACTAGGTCTCCTAAGCGGAGGACGGCTCTGCGTCGAGTGAGAAAAGAGCGGATAAAGTAGTAAAATCGATGATTTAGGCCGAGGGCTGCGATCGATTTCAAGATTGACGAGTGCGTTATTGTATCGAAGGCCTTTTCTAAATCGAGACCGAGTATTGCACGAGTGTCCCGAGTGTCCACTGTGACATCTCTCATAATCATATGGTGGTTTGGGGTGTTAATCCCCACATATCAATCGTATCGATTGGGATGAAGATGTCCTAACCCAGACCATAGGAAATGAAGGCCAATCGTAGCGTTCGGCTACATACATATTTAACTAGCGTTGGCGTGTACGCTAGTCAATAAATAGGGGTGTGTTGCATTGTGGTTTCGACACTCGGCGTGTAAGTGGGGGGGGGGGGGGGGCGGGTCCAAACTTTGCCCTGCCAAGGGATGTCATTTTGTTCATACAGTCATTTTGTCTTGTTTTCACGTGTTTTATTTTCCTATGCATGAGTTTTGTCAAGTGCTTAAGGGCATAGGGGGTTCCACTTTATGGCTTCAAGATAGACCAGTGCTATAGCAAGAAAATACGCGTGTCTAGCGCCTTTACAGTATACCGAAAAGGCGCAAAGCATCTATTTTTATAATAATAATAATAATAATAGTAATAATAATAATAATAATAATAATAATAATAATAATAATAAATTGTGGGATAACATAACGTTATGTTTCCGCACTGAAGGTTCAACAACGACTGCCCCTGAATCGGGGCACACACACAGCTTTCTTGCTTATTTCAGGCGAGAGTGTTCTTATCGCTGGTGCCCGTGTTTGGAGGCATCGCCGCGACGCGCAGGCGCAGAAGTGGCGCCGACCCGTTTGGCCCCAAAATCTATAATCAGCTCGTGTTTAGACACAGCTGACTTCTGCTTAGAAAACTATTATCATTGTTGTCAATTTAATTTTATTGTACCATTCCCTTCTTATCTAAACCACCGTTAGGTGTACGTGCTTCTATGTGGCGTATCATCAATCAGTCATTCATTTAACGTGCTCAGGAACAAACATCGGATCATTGCGCAGGCGCACGCAATTATAGAACGATAAAAATAAACAACGCAATACACAGTAACAATTGCTGGGGTTCACAGTTCCAAACCCACCATGTGTATATAAGAGACGCCGTAGTGGAGGGCTCCAGAGATTTTGACCACCTGAGGTTCTTTAACGTGCACCTCAAGAACACGGGCCTCCAGCATGTTCGCCTCCATCTAAAATGCGGACCCCATGGCCGAATTCTGATCCCGTGACCTGCGGGTCAGCAACCGATCAGACTCTAGACTACCATGGCCGCTAACAATACGACACCGACAGTCTTCATTTATAAATGAAGTGAATACGCGCAGTGAGAAGAATTAAAAAAAGACGAAAATCATGAAATGGTAGTGAAAAATAAGGCGGAATATACAAGACTATGTGGAAGGCTCGCTGAAAGACGGGAAAAGAAAGAATTCGTAAGTGTGCAAAACCATGGTGAGACAGCGCAAAGCTCAAGTAAAAGCAATGACTGTGGACTATGCAAAATATCGAGACCAAGAAAGTTAATAATACAGAGACTTTTAATCTATAATGTTAACTTCCTTGATCTTGGTGTTTTTAACAGTTCACTTCGACCGTTTTTACCTCAATAATATTAAAAATAATAATAATAAATAATAATAATAATTCGTATGATCGTCGACGTGCTCAGCGCGAAGTGTGGCACAAACCATCTCGTGTCACTCCGCTCGAGACTAAGCAAGAACGAAGCAGAAGAAGAAGACGACGAATCCTGGAACGACGTCTCGCACTGCATTCCTGGCCGCTCTTAATTCCAGCGCCGTGAGCCAGGGTCATCACGGCTGTTCATCCACCTCAGTAGCACTGCTCTACACGATCTCAAGCCTGTTTCCCAAGCACCGTCATGCGCAAGTAGCCTTATGTTGATTTATGACGACAGTTCATTAGCGGAGGTCTGCCCTGTCTTGAGCTAAGAGTCAACACGACATAAAGGCGTTTATTGTCGAACCTGTGACGCTGTCCAGTCCAGATTTCTCGTGGCTTTCTGCCGCTCATGTGCTCAATTAAACCTATACAACATGAAACGACTTCTGTAAGCAGCGCATCAGTTATGAGAAATTGTGGATCGGAAAACGCCACTGGAGCCATATATAATGACTACACTTGTGTCTTTTTGAAAGCCGTGACGAAGGCGAGTCGTCTGATAAAATTATTATGGTTTTACGTCTCAACACCATGGCATAATTATGGTGGTTGCTGTAGCAGAGGGCTCCAGAAATTTGGACCATTTAGGTTTCTTTATTCTACACCTAAATCACCAGCCTCAAGCATTCTACTCTGCGCTGCAAATGCGGCCGCCACTGCCGGCGTTTTATCTCGCTACTTTCTACCTATAGAGCATGCACCAGCACCATTAGGCCACCGTGGATGTCAAGTTTTTCTGAAAAAAAAAAAAACAGTTGCTGCAGTGACCTTTCCTGTTCAAAGATTTCTCATTTCATCCATTGATGTGTGACCGAACTTTTGAGCTTTGTTCTTTTTTTTTTTTTTTTGCTCAGACGTGCCTTCTAGGAACTGAGCCACTACGCGCTATTCCGCAATTCTTTAGCAGCGATATCTTACCGTCCTGTTGCTTGACTTCTGCCATAGCTTCTCTCATGAGTGACGAAGAGCTTCGTCAGTACGGTTCCTTAAATCTTATTCTATATACCATTATAAGACTGTTAGCCTTAGAGAGTAGCAGCACCACTAAATACTAGAGGCTTTGTAAGAGCAAACAAAAAAAGAGCAACACGATAGAGGCGATACGACGTCAGATATTGGGGCACAAGTGCGCAGTCTGGGACAACAAAGAAGACTATAAGGATGTCAGCCAGAAACAATATTATATCTCAGATGTCTAAGAGCAAGGACACTGGATGCGAAAGACTTGGCGTATGTCTTCTTTCTATTGTCATCTGCTATGAGCGAAATTCAAAGTACGAACCAGTCTTCTTGTCAAAGAAGCAACGCTTACATAAACTGCAGCCACATACCTTAGTCGACTGTTTCGTAATAACACCCCAGCTTTGCCGCGGTCTCATTTCAGCAGCGGGATCGTCCTCCGCTACGTCGGGCGCGCTGCCTACAGCGACAAGCTCGGCCGGCAGCAGAGCCGGCGAATCTTCGAGACGATCGCGTAAGTATCCTCATCATAATCATCATCATCAGCCTGACGTCGCCATCTGCAAGGCAGAGGCTTCTTCTTCATGTTCCGCCAATCAATGAGGTCCTGTACTAGCTGCGCCCGCGTTATACCAAGAAGCTACTTAATTTCATCTTCTGCCCTAAATTTACTATAGCTTTAGTTAGACGTGCCATTCATGGTGAATAATTATAAAAATTCAACACCAAGGTAGCACAGGTCTACGCACCTGCATCTAGTCATGATAACTTTTTCGTTCAGCTTCTTTGAATAGGTGAAATCAGGAAAGAGCAAGGTAAAAACACAGTGTACCGTGCTGATGGCTAGCTTTATTGTCAAGGAAGCCAAGAAGCAGACTGGAGGCCAGGCAGTGGAAAAACATAGTATCGTGAGGTAATACCAAGTCTTGAATTTTCGCTGCCAGTTTATACAGCCCATTTTAGACGTATATGTTCATAGATTACCTAAACGTCCAGTCAGTTGTATTCAAGCTATTTCTAAACGTATACTTTCATAGATTACGTCAACGTGCAGCTAGCTGTACTTAAGGTATTTATAAATCTATACTTTCATAGATTACCTTAAGGTTCAGCCAGTTGTTTACAAGCCATTCATAGACGTATACGTTCATATGTTACTCAAACGTTTAGCCATTTGTATTCGAGCTATTTATAAGCGTACCTCAATGCCGAGCGAGTTGTGTACAAGCTATTCCTAGACGTATGCGTTCATAGATTACCAAAACTTTGTCAGCTCTATTCAAGCTACTTCTACACGTATACGTTCATAGACTACGTCAACGTCCAGTCAGTTATATACAAGCTATTTCTAAACATATACTTTCATATATTACGTCAATGTCAAGCCAGTTGTATTCATGCTATTTCTAGACGTATACTTTCATAGATTACCTCAACGACCAGCCAGTTGTATACAAGCTACTTCTAGACGTATGCGTTCCTAGATTACCTCAACGTCCGGCGATTTGTATTCAAGGCATTTCTGGACACTCATACGATACATAATGTTTCCGATGTGACCATCATTACTGTGCGTTTCGGAAGCCTCTGATATAGAATATTCAACATAAATCCACAAATCCTCATGATCCACAAGATTTAGGACTGAGAAACATAAGACGTTTTAGTTTCTTGTGTTCGCAAAGCTTTCATTTTGGAAAAATAAAAACAAAATTTGACAGCGATAGCGCAAAAGGTCGTCACTTTAGGGCTCTTATATCTATTAACATTTAGAGCTGCAATGACCATATTCTAGCCAGTATATTGGCATGTCTGTGTCTACTAGTTTATATGCACGTATATACCTGCAAATGAAGACGCACCAAACTCGCACTGTTATTTAGTCATAGTCATTGGGCATTGGGTAGTTACGTGCAGTATATAGCCAAATTGACTTCCACGTGGTGAATACTGAAATAACTGAGGAGCAATTTACTAATAGTAGAAATAAATAATTCACCTCAATTACAAAAGCTCCTTTAGCGTAGTGGTCCTTATTCGACGGATTCGAAATGGTAGAGGCGCGCGCGCTGTGGGATGTCAGCGCGCGTTAATTCTTTGATGCCCGCTGTTGCTCTACGGCAACATTCATAAAAAATGGCAGCATATCCACGGAGTGAATGATAGAGAGTGGGGCGAAGCATCCGTCCGTCCATGCGTCCGTCTGTGTGACCGTCCGTGCGTCCCTTCGCCCGTCCGTGCGTTCATCTGTTCGTGCGTCCGCCCGTCAATCTGTGCGTCCGTCCCTGCGTTCGTCCATGCATCCGCCCCTGCGTCCGTCCATGCGTCCATCCGTAGGTGCAGCCATCCGTGAGTCCGTCCATGCACCTGTCTGTGTGTCCGTTCGTCCATCTATTCAACACTCCAAATACCACCATCTCGCATCTTTTCATCATATATTCCGCATATGCACCGCCATCCAGCGGACGTTCCAAGGACTAAACGATAGGTGGCACACGCACACTTATTTACGGCTTGCGCTTCGCGTCAACTTCCCACCTTTAACCACCTCGAGTTCATGGTATATACTAGTTCAATGTTTTCATGGCACTGCGGCCCAACGCTGGCTAAACCTTTCTAAAACCAAGGAGGTTATGCCCAGCGAGTATAACGTAGCAACCCTTTCTTGCCAGATAGTGCTCAATGTACATGCCAATGGCTGCTAAGGGGCAATGAGAGACAGGAGAATTCGGATATTAGTTAACGCGCATGCTGCAAATTTTTTATTGTTCGACAACTCACAGAAGAAATCTCTCACCGGCACCACCTTGGAGGTCAAATTGTAAGGCTGGTTACACAATACGACTACTACTACGACTACGAAGGACGAACGGGTGCCGCTATGAGGAGCTTTCCCCCCAAATATATTTTTTTCAGCAAAGGCACCCTGCTGCGTTACCCTTCTGGCACTATATGCGGTAATGAAAAAAACACTACCGACCGTCTCGAGCTTTAAAAAAAGCGTAAATTAAAATGCATCGCGTTTTGTGTTGTTTTTTGTTTCAGCGTCTGAAAGGCGGTGAAGAAATCTCCACACAAGGTAGCAAATTTATTCGACTACAGTGGAACAGGATGCTACTGCGACACCTGTTATACCTAAAGTGACTCAGAAGACATTGCAGAACGTTTATGAGCCCGCTTATTAGTGTGGTCGCATGTTACATCACTGAAACCTCTATTACAAAATGGGTTGTTGCTCACGAGCAACATTGGGTATATATGGAAGTACAAAAGAAAAATAAGAAGACGTGATTGTAATAATTTTCAGCGTGTGGAGCTGTTAAATTCGATGTTTTAAGTGTGGAAGAGATTGTTAGAAACCGGTTAGCGCTAATTTCGTCCTTTCTTGTCGGCGTCACTCCCAGAATTTGCCGATCAGTTCAGCATAGGAAAAATAAAAAACTTTATTTTTACAAAAATGTCTGCGTGGTTCAGTGGCCTTTTTATTTACACAATTATAAATCTAAAAAAATGTTTTCATTATATAAAAAGACAATATATCTCCTGTTTTCTATCTTTGTAATGTTTTCTTTTTTCAAAGCTACCCGATTCAAGCCCAGTACCGCAACGCAGGTTTAAACCAAACTTTGGGATGTGTACATTTAAACCTCAGTCTTGGATGGTGCGTGCATCTACACCCTATTCCAGGCCGATACTGCTGCAAGGCATTTCGTGTGAAGTATTACCATATGTACCCAATGTTGCTCATGAGCAGCAACTCATTACTCGCCTATACATAATCGTTTTTTTATCTGAAGACGTGTTTGACATATTTCATCATTTCCTTATGCATACCATGCAGAGTGTTCTTGGTGTTGTTTATTGAAAAATCATTTTGGGCACCAAAGGGTTAAAGAACACTAGACGATCTGAAGTTCCGAAGCCTTTTACAACGGTGGCTCCCATAATCTTATGATGGTTTCGGAACCTTAAGCCCCAGATGTTATTGTTCTTTTACAAAAAGCTTCTTAAAAATTAGTTTGCGCTTAAACGCTTTTACAAGCATTGCACTGTGTCGGTAGCAAACAGGAATCCTAACGCGCATTCGCAATATCAAAAAATGACAAGTAAAGTACGGCATGGGGCTTAAATAGGGCAAACTCTTCCTTTCTCGTACGCCTGCGAAGAAAATTACCTTAAAGCAAAAATTTTCAAAAAATTGGCCCTTGTGAAGGCCTTACAGTTGGTGCCTAACCAGGGCACCTAAACGAAGAATCGACTTTTCTCGTGATCGGAGAGTGCCCTCTTACAGCACGTGTCGACGTCCATAATAAATACCTGAGCTGTCTTCGGGCCTCAAGATTTTGTGCCTATACCAAAAACAAAGCTTCCAACGGACAGTGTGAAACAGCAGCGTCGCGCAAAACATTCCACCTGAGTGGGTAATTGTTGCATTAGCCCATCTGGAACCAAGCGATGGCTTTCAGCTTCCCCGTATTGTACCAAGTACTCAAAATTGTGAACAACTTTTTTCTAACCATTCTTTAGAGGCGAGCTTAACCATACTTACTACATTGTCGTGCGCACGTTCTATGCATTCGTATATGTACATACGAATACACAGGTATGCAATTTTTTTTTCATTCGCAGCCCCGCAGAAAGTTGGAGTGATGTCCTTTTATTTTCACCTTGTAGTATTTAACAAAGCGAAGCCACGGCAAACTACGTGAGTGTTATTGTATTCGAGCACGACGGTACGTTGGTGACAAAACCAAGTAGGTGACACGAGTGTTTTCGCAGGATGATTTACATTTTGAACGTTGGCATCAACGTAAAACAGCTTACAGAGCAGGGTATTGTGTCTCACGTTATACATGAGTGTATGATTAGGAAACCTAATGTAACACTCCCTTATACACAGATAGCAGCGCGCCGTTGCACAGGAGGGAAGAGCAGGGGGAACCACAAGGTGAGTGGCACACGCTGCGCCGTCCATGACTTCCGTGACAAACGAAGCTGTTAAACGTGCAAATTTTCACGCACTAAAGCCTGCAATAAGTGAAATTAGGTGGAGAAAATATCTTTTGTCGTTAACAAGAAAAATACACGTGTTGATTCGCCACATACTTACTTTTTGTATATTGTACTGACGTTGCAGGTACAGGGTGCACAAAAGCTAACACTAGAGAGACATCAAGGCACGACACATGCTCTTACTTCACAAAGTCATTGACTCCTAGCAGAAACTTTTGTTGGTCTAGTTGTTGCATGTTTAGGTGATGTCTTGGCTTTTTTTTGCCTCCCTGCATATACGCCTTGTTTCTTCCGAACGAACACCTGCCAACTTGCTCAACTCCGTTATTCTGTGCTGTAGTAGAGTGTAATGGAGAATATACATGTTAGCTTAGAGACATATAGTGAACGCAATAATTGTCTTTAGCACACTGGTACGGCCACGGGGAGTCATGAAACTCATGACGTTTCGGCAGATTTTCGTGTGTGTATAAAACACAAAAAGCCTTCGCAGAGTGAAGTAGCCTGCGGTGTCTAGCTGTGCTAACTTAAACGGACCCTGAAATGGTTTCGATGATTTGGCACTAGCACAAGCACAAGTTCAAAGGGTCATTTACCAAGCAATCTCAGATCTCTGCGTAAACTGTGTTTTTAGCACAATGCTTTAAAGCTGCGAATCATTGCAGATCACTGCGACTCGGCCAAAGGCGTATTTCACCCACTCATTGACAATATACACTCTCTATAAATCAAATGCTGATAATTATTACTTTTGGTATTTAAACAAACTTCAAATTTTTGGTTGGCCTTCTATTATTTTAATGCACTATTTAAAAGTCTCTTAATTAAACCACCATTATTTTGTTCATGCTTTTCGCGGTTCTACACCAAAAATATCGGCTGCTTTCCCACTGCTATTGAAAAGTTCATGTTTTTATGTAATCCTAACAGTCTGAAAATGAAGAACAAGCGCCTCCGTTCTTCACGAAAAAGGTTTTGCTAGTAAACAAATGCTTCAAACGAAGCTCACGCATGGTAAACTGCGATGCTTCTCATTTGTAGACAGAGCTTTGTTCTGAAGGCTTATATTTCTTTATTATGTGCCTTCAGCACAAAGCTTCACGATTTCTTTAAAAGGTCTGCTCAGCAGTGAATTGCCAATAAATTTGTGAACCTTACACATCTGCTTTCTGTTCATTGCATGCTGTTAGCGTTTAAAAACGCTTAAAAATTTTAATTGTGATAAAACTAATGCCTAATCACAATGTATGGCGTCACTTCACCCAGACTCACATATCTGAGAACGTCTGATAATTCGAATCTCTTGATAATTCGAACAACCCGCACAATACTTTTCGAGTTCGAATTCACGGAGTCGACTGTAACACATTGCAGTCCAAAGGGTCATTTACAAACCAATTCGAGCTCTTTGCGTGTAATTTTTACGATGGTTTAAAACTGCGAATCACTGCAGATCACTGCGACTCGGCCAAACGTGTTTTCAACTACACATTGACAGAGCAACATGCTCTGCCCCATTGACGTCACCATGGCTGCTGATCTCATTGGCTGTGGAACTCGCGGCAGGGCCGCGTGAAGGTGGCGCTTAGCACCGAGCACTCGAAGGAGGAGTGGAGGTAGTTGGGGGCGAAAGGCTGAGCGGAGGAGAAGGGTACCTGTTTATCACTCGTAGCTCCGCTAATAAGGTGTGTTTCTATTGAATCATGGTGCCAGTTATCTGCACTAGTAGTGGTCTAATCAAAAACGGTATGTATAGAAACGGTGTCAGTGTCCCTTTAAGGCGGCGTATTCAGAGCAGCGTTCCCATGCACAATGAGGGCGTTTAAGTATTAGGACGAGGAAAACTGAAAGATTGTAGAATCGCGGTATATTTGTTTAGTGAGTGGTATTAATTTCAATGGGACTGCTTTAGCATTGGAGCACCCGTTGCGGTGGCTGCATTTTCGATGGAGGCGGAAATGTTATAGGCCCGTGTGCTCAGATTTGGGTGCACGTTAAAGAACCCCAGGTGGTCGAAATTTCTGGAGCCCTCCACTACGGTGTCTCTCATAATCATATGGTGGTTTTGGGACGTTAAACTCCGTATACCAATCAATCAGCACATAACAGAGATTGAGACGTCTATAAGTATGGGGAGTGGGTGACAGTGGTGAAGAGTGCAGGTGTGCTAAAGATTCTGCAATGCTAGTGATGTACGGAACTTGCAGCTCGATGAATACGTTTATACGTAGAAGCGGCGATAGCATGCGTCTTAGTCAAAGTGTTACAAGACCAAATAAAGTGCATAGAATTTCGCAATCGTAATATGCGTATTCACAAAATAAGCCTGTCGTTTACATCATGAAACGATTAAATGCATCGCCTTTATTTTCGGTCTCTTACTGGCTTCATTTTAGGTGAAATGTAAGTATTACACATCTTCTATGTTCTCAATTGTAAATATTATGAATGGCGAAATACATTAGTAGTAAATGTTATTCATAATTGTGCAACCGGTTGTCGCAGCGTAAGAAGTAATGATGATAAGCAGGAATAATGGAATATTAACATTCACTTTGCGAAACAGGACGGAAGATGCTTACTTAAAAACTAGACACGATCTGTTTTTTTTTCTCATTGATTTCATCGTTTACTATCGTCTTCTCTTGAAATGGGCTCTGTGCTAAGTATCTCTGATTCGGAATTTTGCTCTTTTTAGTCATCTAAAGCATCCGTATAATAAATAACGAAGTTCACCCAATTAGCACCTCGTGCATTATGAAAAACGATTCGTTTGATAGCCAACAATGTTTTGGTAAAATCATTGCTCATGTCGGCTACAAATATGCTATGGAGAAACAAAACAAATAAAAAAAACGGCAGGCAACTAGGTGAATTTCTGGGTAAAAACCATAGTGATTCTTTGCGCTTTTTCTCTGCATAATGCCAGTGATACCAACCATATTGTTTCGTTTGCTGTTCTTGTTCTGCAAGGATCAATTTATTATTTACACAAGTGTGTAAGAGACTAAGGTCGCGCACAGTGTTCAAAAAAGATGGTGGCTTGAGTACCCCTTTATAAAGAGATACACATTACGCATTATTGTTTTAGCTGAATCAATACAGCAAATCTTGTCTTATTTTTCAGACCAGAAACGAGATACGAAGCCGTTGCTTCCTGGTAAGCATCACAAATAATCTGCCTCTAAGCCCCCCCCCCAACCCCCCCAAAAAAACGAGTATTTGTGGAGTAGTCATGCCACCTAACCATAATCGTGATGCGGTTACGTGGTGTTACCAGTCTTGGAAACGCGGATGTTGCCAATTTCTTATCGGGAATGCGTTGTCAAGCAGACATGCCGCACGCTTTTTGTGACCGTATTGCTCGCACAGTGGTGGTAACGCAAGAAAAGCGCGAGAAGCCAATAACGATTGTAGTTGTACAGCGAAAAATACTCCCGAAATACCTCATATATAGTTTCTTTGAGTGCGCTCCAGCATTTTTCGCGTACTAAACCACATGCGTGGCGCGGACGACCGGTTATAAGTACTTCGTTCATTTTAAACCTTCGGTGCACCAGAGAAAACTAGGATGAGTGGAACATAACGGCATACTTGAGCGAGATACAAGTACTATAAAGGTAGAAAGTTTAAAAGTCTACTAGTCAACGTGCTATAAAATAATTACGATGTGTCCACAACAAACATGATAGACTGGTCCACGGGACGGCAGTATGCTAGCCCATAGGGGAGTACCAAGTACTCTAAATCGTTGAACACATTACTAAACACATTATTTCTGTATTCGTGCGAACAGGGACACCCCTGTTTCCGGACAAAAAGGCCTTAAAATCAGGCAAAGAGTTAGTTCTTAGCACTTCGTGCTTTCTTCTGTCAGGCGGATGGCTCGTGCTGACAAGCAGGCTCTGCGTTCCGCAGCAGGGCTTTTCGTTGCTTTCTACTATTACGTGCGAAGTCCCCTATGGCGGAGTTCAATTCGGTTTGCGCGCCTTTACTGCGCACGCGCAGCAGCTGCCTGAAGCACCTCGAGAACTTGCTCACGTGCTAGCGCGTTCCAGCCCGTGTAAAGGCGTGGGTGAGTCACGGCGGCCTCTCCCCCTTACGCTCTCCAAGCAGTCATGCGATGGCGTCGGGGGAAAAGATTGCAACGAGATACTGCAGGCGTGCGATGAACCCATGCGCTCCCGCTTGGCGTAGTGATAAATACGCGTGGCATCCTCTAGCTAACTAGAATTAGGGACAGCAAGAGAGAGTATACAGTGAATTCATGGCGTGCTCCACTTGCAAGGCCGCGCTAACATCGGGCGAGGTGCCCGTGATGAACGGAACTTCAAGTCGACCCATGCGCTGCTTCACGTGCTACTAGGGTTTCTATTAGTTGGAGATGGTGTAATTTTTTTTACATTCGATTTAGCCCCTGGGGAGGG
Organism: Rhipicephalus microplus; assembly: GCF_043290135.1. Taxonomy (NCBI): domain Eukaryota; kingdom Metazoa; phylum Arthropoda; class Arachnida; order Ixodida; family Ixodidae; genus Rhipicephalus; species Rhipicephalus microplus. The sequence continues at coordinate 71,408,814 of NC_134702.1, read as the reverse complement.
GCCGCATTCTGAGATCTTGAGGCTGAGGCTCCTGCTCGCCCCACAGGGCCTGCGCTTATCTGTCTTGTGGTCGATGTAAACGTGTTAGGCCCAGAAGAAGCTAAAAGACGAAACATAACACGATAGAGCAATCTCAGATACCTTTGCACCACGAATACATTCCTAGTTAGAAACAAAAGCTGTTCACTTTCGGTGACTCATCAAGAGCATGCGAGAAGCCTAAGGGTGAGCGGCACAGCATGGACATATGGACACGACAATGGTTATAATTATATGTAGCTGACCATTCTAAGTGCCCTTCCTTTGAGGAATTCGGTATTAGGCATTTCATAACAACCTAAAAACAACCATACTGAAAAACCTTAGCTAGAGCTGTAGAATAGAAACCAACGTTGCAAGGAATGTTGGATTCTGATTTATTGATATGCGGGGTTTCTCGTCCCCAAACTACCATATGATTGAGAGACGCCGTCGTGGAGGGCTCTGGAAATTTCTACCATCTGGAGTTCTTGAAAGTGCACCCAAATCTGAGCACACGGGCCTACAGCATTTCCGCCTCTGTCGGAAATGCGGCCACCTCACCTGGGATTCGATCCATATACCGGCACGTTAGCAGCCGAAATGCTCGATTATCGCTGATAAGGTTGAAACCGTTCTCTAAAATTTATTCTTCGCCAACTAACTACTAGAACACCTGAGAATAATTAGACAAGGAAGTGTTAATGAGGGACAACAATGTTTGTGAAAGTTAAAAGCAAATTTTCAAGCACGGAGTCTCATTAGACAAAGGCAACACTAATGGCTTCCTGAGAGCTTCCGTGCACACCATTCCGAGCAAATATTTAGATAAAACAACACTAACCTAAGCATGACAAACCCACTACTTGTTGGGGACAAGCTTAAACAGGGGTGTAGCCAAGAAAGGATCCTTAGGTCCGTGACAAAACTAAACTATTGGTGAGACGTCAGTAAAGACAGATGTTAACCGCCACTATGCACACTAGTCACCAACATATAAGGTCCTGAGACGCGCGTTAGTCATTGTCTCGGTACTTTTTATTGTTTCAAATAAGGCACACAAACCACTACCATTATTGAAGATTCCATGGTCCCCCACAGTCCTCATTTTTTTCTTCGTGACCAATTGACATAATCAAGCTTCTCTCAAACTTACACCCATGGCAGACCTAATCACAAAGAATTGACGATGTTTTGCCCAAAACACACCACAAGACCTCCCTAATCAATGGAAATCGGTGACATGCGGTGCTTTAACGATCAACACAACACTGTTTAGCATGCGCTCAAGATGATGACGTGCTCTTCTGAATTCCACTCACAGTCACTCAGAATATTTTTACACTCAGAATATTTTACAAATGCAGGCAATTCCAAGCCATGATTCTGCTTCTCGGTGGCTTCCTGATCGTGTTGCTCGGCACTTTCGGCTACATGCTTTTCAGTTTTCTTACAGGTGAGTGAAGCGTGCGCCTTTAAATCGCTTCTTTGGCAATTAGGTCACCATCCTTGATGATTATTCTCGTGCGATAACCTTCTTGGTTGATTGATATGTGAGGTTTAACGTTTATAAACCATCATATGATCATGAGAGACGCCATAGTTGAGGGTTCCGGAAATTTCGACCACCTGGGGTTCTTTAACGTGCACCCAAATCTGAGTACAGGGGCCTACAGCATTTTCGCCTGCATCGGAAATGCAGTCGCCGCAGCAGGAATTCGATCGCGCGACCTGTGGGTCAGCAGCCGAGTACCTTAGCCATCACCACGGCGGGGCTGCGATGACCTTCTGAAGGAAACGCTGGGGCCGAATTGGGGATGCTGAATGAGTCTCCGCCATGCATTGTGTGGCCACTAGCCTTTTAAAGACGATAATCTTTCTTGGGGACCTTCGACGCAAAAATTTTGGTCTGTCTGTCTGTACATTTGTCTGTTTGTGCACCCATAACGGTACTGGGTACTATGAACGGCATTAACCGACACCCCAAACGGCCGACCCCATCCGCAGCGTCCCCCAATGTTGCTCAAGATTCAGCATTCATACTTGTTCGACTTCCAATTAAAAAGCAATTATTGCGCATATCTGAGGCACCATAGCAACACGTATATATTCCGTATATGCGTTTTTACTAGAAAAGACATACATAAGTAAATCTAAGGACCGTAGCGTTTATCAAGCTGAACTTACCATGCAACGCTTGCACGAAAAGGCGAGTGTTTCTATCGGTTTCTTTAAGACAACACGGTGGTGGCCTCTACCCATCGCCTTACGTCCTACACCTTATCACACCTGAGACGGGCACGCACGCCCGTCTCAGCCCGTCTCAGAGCTGCGTGCTTTGTTTTCCAACAAAACTGCCAGATAGCGCTCGTGTCTCACGTGTGACGTGACTTGATGCGCTCGCTCGCCTCCGCTGCACGCTCGAGGCACTCTAACGCAGCACCTCCAGAATACCATTCCCCAATTTTCTTGCGTAGAACATCAAATAAATGTTTTGTTCACTCTCTCCACACGCAAGACTACTGTATTTTCACGACAGATTAACAGATTAACATGCAGATACGGGGCGAATTTTTTCTTTCAGTAAATGTGTTTGTTATCTGTTGTCTCACCATTTGGAGGGAACCAACTTGGTGCGAAGGGTAGAGGGCCTCCTGTGGTCGGGACGCTGCAACGTCAGCTTACCAGTCGCAGGGATATGCTGTTGCCTTCGTATATTAAAACGCTGTCTTTCACTGCAGGGAGTTAAATGCGAATTCTTAAGGGGACCTTGCGGGCCCCGTCATGGTGGTCTAGTGGCTAAGGTACTCGGCTGCTGACCCGCAGGTCGCGGGATCAAATCCCGGCTGTGGCGGCTGCATTTCCGGTGGAGGCAGAAATGTTGTAGGCCCGTGTGCTCAGATTTGGGTGCACGTTAAAGAACCCCAGGTGGTCGAAATTTCCGGAGCCTTCCACTACGGCGTCTCTCATAATCATATGGTGGTTTTGTGACGTTAAACCCCACAAAATCAAAAAAAGAGGACCCTGCGGCACTTTTTCGGCATGGTAGAGAAATACCGGCGATCGGCTTCGAAGAATACGAGACCAAAACATGCTGGTGCTGCACGTGGTCTAGTGTTTGCAATTAATCTCAAAGTCAGATAGAACAAACTCCCTCCTTTTTCTTCAAATGACGTCATACACCGAAACAAAATTCCACGAACTCCACGTACCTTAAGAATCGATGTTACGCGATGCACGCGGATGCACGCTGAATGTGTTTTATTTTTTTTAGTGAGACGTTATGCAGTGGCGTTCAATATATGCATTGTCAACAGCAAACGTTTGCGGCATCACAGGGCTTGGAGGAGCGGCAGAGACCGCATTGCAGCGCCTTCTACCGCGACGTGCACCATGGTGTTGAGGTTATCGGCCACAGCTTCCGCGATTAGATCCTGCAATGCCACGTTTTCTAAACACGTCGTTGATATAATCATCGAGGCCGAGTCCGGAAGCCCCGACATCATGCCGCGAAATGGTAGGCGGGGCAGCAATGTAGTTTTCCGCCGCTCCGAAACCGCGCTGTACATCCCGAAACCGACGCATATGTTTTATAATAGCAATAGTTTACAGTTGCGTAATGACTTGAACAGCATCATGAATATTAGCAAGACCAGAAGCCGTAAAATGATGTAAGGCGCTATTGTTCTCGCTGGGGCTCACGAGGATTATAGCCATCAGCACTGCTACACAAATCAACCTCCACGAATGGCGCCTAACTACAATTGACGTTAACTCGACTTGATGGCTGTATCATAGGAGTACAAATCTAATAATCTTTATAAAATTTCAAAGCCAGCACTGCAACCAAAATTGACGTTTCAAGAACATAATGGTCCATTAGTGAAATATTTCCGAAACATGGCCTGGCTATATATATATATATATATATATATATATATATATATTGTAAGATGGCGTCCAGTACCCTCAAGACTCTCCTTTATTGTCTCGAGTATGTGCCCCACAACCTAAGCTTGACTAGTGATGATGAGTATGTACAGATGAAAAGATGGGACGCATAAACAATGCTCACACTTATTTTCCCCGCGCACTTGAGACTTGAGTGGCCGGCCCGGCCGAGACTTAGGCGGGAAATGAACGGCGAACAAAAGGTTTAAGACGTGAAACGTGGACTATCTCGGAGGCACGGTAACGACGGTCCGAGGAACCCTCGACGGGAGTGACAAGGTAATTGACAGGAGATGTCCGTTCAGAAATAACGTAAGGTCCGAGAAAGCATGACTGAAACTTTTCACACAATCCTGGAGTGCGAACAGGCGTCTAAAGTAATACTTCATCTTCAGGACGGAAAGTGACGTCTCGACGAAAGCTGTCATAGCGTTGCTTGCGGTCTTGTTGACTGGCCTCCGTGTTGAGTTGAGCACGTTGCCGTGCCTCAGAGAGCCTGGAAACGAAATGTTCTGGCGTAGTCGTGGACGTTTCTGTCGATACATTGAAGAAAGAGGCGTCAATGGTGAATGTCGGCGCACGACCATAGACGAAGAAGAAAGGTGAATACCCGGTGGTTCGTTGAACAGCGGTGTTGTGTGCGAATGTTACGAACGGCAAGATTTTGTCCCAGTTATCATGGTTTGGTCCGATGTACATGGATATCATGTCGATTAGAGTCCGGTGGAATCGCTCTGTCAGGCCATTTGTCTGCGGGTTGTAAGCGGATGTGGTCTTATGAACTGTGCCACAAGTTTTTAGGATTTCATCGAGAATTGTGGACAGGAAGGCCTTGCCTCGGTCACTCAACAACGCGCGAGGTGCACCATGACGCAACACAATGGCTTCTAAAAAGAAGGCGGCAACGTCTGATGCAGAGCTAGTGCGTAGAGGAGCAGTCTCCGCGTATCGTGTGAGGTGGTCCACAGCTGTGACGATCCAGCGGTGGCCCGTTGGCCTTACGGGAAGTGGCCCGACGAGGTCTATTCCGACAACGACAAAAGGTGTATCGGGACATGGAATATGGGTTGTAATAGGCCAGCAGGAGCTGAAGTTGGTCGTTTCCGGCGTTGACAAAGTGTGAAAGAAGCGACATAATTAGCCACAAAGGTAGAAAGACCAGGCCAGAAGAAACGGCTCCTAACGCGGTTGTAGGTCTTTTGGAATCCTAAGTGTCCAGCTGATGGGTCGTCGTGCAATGCTTCGAGAACTTGTTTTCGAAGTGAACGGGGAAGTACTGGCACCCACCGATGCCCATCCGCATTGTAAGTATAGCCTGCATGACGTTGTTCTCTAGCTTGAACTGCCGTAGCTGACGACGTTGTCTGCACTCTTAAAAAAAAGTTAGTAAAAAGGTAGTAACTGCAAGCGAACAGGTAGTAACGACAACGGTTACTACCTTTCCTGAACCGTTCCTAGCTTCTTCCTACCTATTTACTACTTACATTAGTAAACAGTTGCAACCTAACTGCAATAGGGTAGCAACTGCAGCTGTTACTACCTCTCTTGAATTTTTACTACCTCTTTGCTACCTATTTACTACATACATTAGTAAGCAGTTACTAGCTGCATGCAAAGAAGTATAGTAGCTGCAACGTTTACTACCTCACTTGAGGTATTACTAACTTTTTCGTATTCTTGTTAGTAAAGAGTTGAAATGTTGAGTAGTTGAAGGTATTGAAATACAAATTCTATACTTGATCACGGTCTCTCTCTTCACCAAGCCCAGGGGTGGTTCATGACCCTTATATATATATATATATATATATATATATATATATATATATATATATATATATATATATATATATATATATATATATATATATATATATATATATATTATTCGAAGGTCGTTATTCGAAGGTCGCAGGTTCGGTCCCTGCCCACGGCAAAGTTATTTTTTCACCCACTTTTCTTTCTTCACGTTTACATTACAATTTGGTCTAATACCTTTCCCTATACTTTCCTCTTGGCATTATTGTCTGTTAGATCTCATTATTATTGTGTCAAAACACGCAAACACGAGCCCTTAATTATACACTTCTTTCCCTTATATATATATATATATATATATATATATATATATATATATATATATATATATATATATATATATATATATATATATATATATATATATATATATATATATATATATATATATATATATATATATATATATATAGGCACCATGTGTAAAAAACAGAAAATATTCTATAGGTGTAAATTTTCACAGCTGTACATTTGCATAACTCTAAGCTAACAGGCCCTAAGCCGTAACTTTGTGGCTGCCCATTGTGTTTCATGTTGATTAACCGAAATTGTTCGCTGAATGATAATATTTCGGTTGCAGTTGAAGGTAGCAATTTCACATTAACAGCAGATGTGCGCATCAGATAGTCCAAAGTAACAATCATATCAATTATCCGCTCCGGATACTACTAAATAAACAGAGCAATATGTAACAAAGTAACCATGCACAATGCGTTTCACTATAAATGTGGTGGATATCATTTAATTTGTTATCACACAAAGTGCCATGCGCTCTGCAGCAATACAGTGGGAAGAGACCAATAACACTGATAAAAGAAAAAGAATGTAACAAGCTTTGGTTAGAAAACAGTAGATGAAAGGGTGCATCAGGTACAGTAAAAGATAAATACAGTAAAGACAGCACACTAGAAACCATACACTAAAAGAGAGATGTAACATAAAATCATACGTCATCTTCAGTTGCGTAGCCAGGGAGGACATTTCCAAATACACAAACTCCAGAGCAAAAATATATGAAGTATGACTGAAACCCCTCTCCTAAAAAAACATTGGCTACGCTACTAGTAGTTTAGATTCAGCCCGTGACAAAAAGCTGTCTAAGATGACAATTTGGACATCATTCAACAATCATAATTTCAGGCCGTAGCATCAGCTCAGCACCAAAATATAGGTCAAGAACTTGAGGTGATGGAAGATTGAAGGGCTGTACAAGTTTTTGCTCGTCTGTATTGTCGACAACATACGACCAGCGGTGACGATCGAATCTGACTGTCATGAGCACATCTACAAGCAGGAAAAGGCTTCCGCAGTAAATATACAGCCTTCTTATTTGGCCAAAAAGTGGCAGCTGTTGCTTCTCTAGGATGACTACATCGAACTTTTTGAAAACCAAGTTTTCCACCTCGGCAGAACCAACTTCCCACACTGGAATGCCAGGAGAGACAACTTTGCGCATGTATGAGCACAAGTCTTCTAGCTTCAGCTGCCTGGATCTTTTAGTCTGTATGCCACGGTCCACTTCTAAGTTGGAAAATTCGAAACTCTGCAGCAACTGGTGTCTTTCTGCGATAGACTTGCATATATTTCGAAAGTTTTGGTTGCGCTGTGCAATAGTTTTCATGTACTGGTGTTTGGCTTCATATCGCATGCACCAGTATTGCTTTAGTGGACCAAGTTCACTGATGAGCCGAGGGTAATGAATCAAGAAATGCAGTTTGGGTATTATTGCACCAGGGTAGAGAGCAGCAAATGAAGATAAAAAAAATCGTATTTCATCTTGCAGATATGCCAAATGGTCGTGAGGAATCTTGTCGGCAAATGTTATATCTGCAATGCTTCTCAGAAGTAGGTACACTTCCCAGTGCTCATTTTGTTTAGGAACAATATCTGCAAACATAAGAGAAAAAAATCTGAATAGGCACCACTTTTGAGAAGCTGTTCCCTTGTATGCACTTTGCCCATTAAGAAAGGATTTCACGACTTCTTCCGGTTTGTTCTTTTTGTCGTGAGCACCAAAAACGAATGTGCGGATACGATCAAGGTCTGAGTGCCTAATTACTCCAGAACGAAGCAGGCCTTGCAAAATGTGCCTTAATACATGTGGAATGGCTCCCTCCAGCACATCGTGCATCAAGTCCGGAGGCAGTTGCACTGTCACATCAAAATAGGCAACATCTGTGAGTGGAGATTCATCTTTAACGCCGTACAGTGCTGTGCCTAGCTGCCTATTTATTTTAGCACTTGCAACGTGGTTTTGGTGCAAGGGCAGATTTCGAACCTGAACATCACTCTCGTGAAAGGCAGTGTTGAACGCCGAGTTTGGTGAAGTACAAAATCTGCATGGACGACCACGGCTGAAAGAACACGTGAATCCGCCAAGTCGATTCATTGAAAGGTTATCACCGGAAAAGGCAACAAGAATCGCTCTCACCTTTACCGCAACAGAGTTCTTCCACAGAGTGAAACCAGTCATCCATAAAGCTGATACGTCATCTACAACTGGCTTCAAAATAACATTGATTCCGTGCTTGATGACAAGTCTATATGGTGCAACTAAAACTACATGGATAGAGCTGAGCTGTGATCTGTATTTGGCATGGATGTTTACCACGCTGAAATACACGACAAGGATTTTGTGAACACCCCGCTTTGACCCCAGCGGATTCACTATCTCCACTTCGTCGCTGTACAACACAAAAAAAAGCGTATACTGCGCGCCATCCTCGAGTAGTGCATGCAACTTTTCTTTGTATATGCAGCCATCCCTAAAATTATGCAGCGTTGGTGAAGGCGCTCCTGTTGAGAAATCTAGCTCTATGTGGTCGCGGAAGTTCTCAGAGGACATAAGATTTCGCATGACACCACTTATAGGAACAAACTGAAAAGTCTCACCAGCACCAAGATCACGCACTTCAGGCTTTACGTAGGGCAGGTGACGCTTGGCGAATTGCTCTCGCTTATATTTACTACTTGCTGCTTGAAAAATATCCTCTAAGAATTCACCAGCGAGTAACTTGCGCAGTTCGATTCCTGCCGACTCCATCGCGATGTTATTTTCAATGACAGAAGCGAATGTCCGAATTATGTCGAGAAAGGTAATCTTGAAGTCATTGAAAACACTTTCTGCCGTAGAGTGCGGTAGCTTGTGCACTTCTGCAACACGAAAAAAAAGTAAGCACAGCTGTTTTTTTATTTTCAGCACGAAGTCGTTGATTGTGGTCACTCGAGCAGTGGGAACAGAGACCGCATCGCATTCCGTGTTGATCATGTTCGACGAGCAACCAGATGAAAACATTTCACTGTGATCACCCACTGTGTCGTGCGCAGCGCAGCTTGTTGTGGCACGCACCGGTGGTTCTTCGAGGACTGTTGGTTCAACACCGGCTTCCTCTGCGTCATCCATGTCCATATATCGTCTGTGCACACGGTAAATGTGCCTTCGATAAGATTCGAACTCACTGTAGGTTTTCGCACACCCATCCACACCGCACATGATAGAAAATCTATTGTCGTGGCGATGGTCTCTTATGTGCCAGACGACTTTGCAGAGCTTCGTGGACGAGAACGCACATCTTGGGCATGAGTGTAACATGTTCACTCGCGGCAGTATTTGCGTACAGCCGCTGGGCGGTATTCTGGACTAAGTACGCCGACGGCTCACCATGATTACAGGTAGCTACATGGCAGACGTAACTGCAGTTCTATCCGTAGTTTTCACCAGCCGAACTGGGCCAGCATGGCTTACCATTTAGGACCAAAAAGTTGACAAGACGGCGGAGGGCGAAAAACATGAACCGGCAACACGTGGAAGCTCCGCATTCTTTGAGGGTTTTTGCACGGCCGGGCTAGACTGCACCTGGAAGGCGGGCGTCGTGGAGGAAGGGGGGGGGGGGTGGGTGGCAAGGGTGAGATATTTTCACTGACAATAAGGATAAGGAGTAGTTGCCTTTACACGGGAATTCATGTGCCGTCTTAGCTGCGGGTAGCGAGAGGGTACACATTCCTACACGTGTCTAGCAGCGCCGTGAATATTGGTCGATGCAGAAACGGTTTCTTTCAAAATCAAGTTCAAGATCTAGTGAAGGATTCGACGAAACACCGTCTGGCGAGGGGCATACGTGTCTTGCAAATAAACAAACACTCGCCAAATTTGCAACGATATACGTTGCAATTAGCGAGCGTTTGTTTATTTGCAAAACAAGTTCAAGATTTGAAAAAGCCACGCTAAACTGGACGGACATGCTTTTCGTGGAAGTACACTGTGCAGGTGGATTTCTTGGACCTGCCCTTCATCGTGCCCGAAATACAGGCTGCCCGTAGGGAAAGCGCATGGGTTGGTTTACTTCATGCCACGCACGTGCTTATTGTGACATTTCATTCGTAGGGCAAGTATTGAACTTCCTGAGAAGCTACGGCAACATAAGAGCGATGTCCCCAAGTTCCAGTGACAAAGAGTACGTTCGCGGACCACGGCATCTATTTTCACAATGCCGGCGTCGTCGAACAAGATGCAGCTTATTTAAACAGGTTTTCGCGAAATCCTGGCCTATCCAAGACAGTCAGTCAGTCAACAAACTTTTTACACATTCCCCTGAGGAGCTGACGTCTTTCAAGACGGCTGGTCGGCTGCGGGCGGCACCCACGTCGGTACAGGAAGGGCATGCCCCTTTCGCAAGGAGACAGCCAGTAACTTCAACCGGCTTAAGGTGCGCTGCTAATCGAGTGCGCTCAATATAATTTCGCTCATCATGAAGAATAGGCACGACCCCACGGCAGGAAGAAAAAGTACGCGAATCGTGGAATTTTTTCTTGCAGCTAAAAAAAAAGAAGAAAAGAAGTGGATATTTCAAGGGCTAGTTTTTCTTTGTTAGTCTTGATATTGCACCTAAGAACAACAAAACAAAACATTTGTTTACTCCTTACTTTGATTGGCGTCCCTCTGTTTCAAGTAAAGTCCATTAATTAAAGGACTGCACAGCAAGCATAACCGCAATTAGTCTCCTAACCATGGTTATAGAAATTAAACGGGTGATTCCACGGGAGATAAGGTAATAAACCGAACTGAAGTGAGATCGACAGGAATCTGAAAAGGATGTATCACATTTGATTGAGTATTTCATATTTTATGTATATAGCACCAAGCAGCCCGAAAAGGAACCCAGTTTTCTTTTAAACTGCATAATTTATGGGATCAAAAATATGGAACATATTCAATGCGGGGGACCAATTTCATCACCCGTCGTTCTCGACAGGTGATGAGGGTGTTATAAGCAAACATTACCGTTGAATTTTTTGTGTGAAATGTATGCGACAGAAACAGTAAAGTAACATTTATGAAACGTACTTGTAAAGCGAAGGAAACTATTTTTGAAAAATTTCTGAATATGCAACACTAAGTATAAATTGTTGTTGGGCGATTTGATTTAACGTCAGTAGGGTACATAATACCGCAAACTTGGAAAAAACACAGATTCTAGTAAATAAGTAGGAGGGAGCAGAAAGGTCGTGCGATAAACTTCTTTGTTTATTTGAAAGAACAGGCCACCAGATTACAAATCTCTGCGAATGCGTGCGTCAAAATCGGTAAACACTGGTCACATTCGCGTGTCAGAAAGCTGCAGCTCGTTTTGGTAAAGTAAAATAGTCGTATCAATAATGTAAGCTGTGCCTCTTTTCTTAATGTCAAACGCCCCCAATAGCTCGCACTAATGTTTCGTTGCTTCTGCCTATTATCTTGACCTCGCGAAGCCGAGGATCACATCTGCAGGCTATACCATGCGCAGGTAAATACGCATTTCTTTTATTCTTTAGAGATAAAGGATGCTCCCGAGTCGGTCGTTGAGACAGCGTCCTGTTTGGCCTACGTACGTATTCCCACACGACAGCGGTATTTATGCAACCGTCACGCATTTCACATAAGGTATGGTGTGCTTCTTCAGGCATCCAGGCATTTCTGTCAACGTGGCTGACCCACGGACACCGTCCAGCCAACTTGTGTGGTGCCGAGATTACGCCCACGTACCATGCTTATTCCAGCTCACAATCATCAAAAGGTAGCAAAGGTTTGCTTTTGCGTCCACGTCTGGTGATGATGTAAAAATTTGAACGACTCTCGAGTGCACACTCTTAAAAAAAAAGTAGTGCTACTTGCTACTTTTGGGTAGTAACAGTTTGTCACATATGTTACAACCCTGTTAGTAACGGGAGTTAGTAACGGCAAGCGTAGTCACTGTTACTACTCTTGCCGTTCCTAGCAGCAGCTAGTAAAAGCAAGGGTAGGAATCCTTACTACCGTTGCTGTTACTAACAGCAGGTAGCAACAACAAGGTTAGTAACTGTTACTGGCCTTGCCATTACTACTTCCTGTTAGTAACGGCATATGTAGCAATAGTTACTACTACTCCCATTACTATAATATGGTTGTAACATATGTGACAAGCCGTTGCTACCCAAAAGTAGCAAGTTCCACTACCTTCTTCCAAAGTTACGAAGCTAATATGTTAGTAATCGATGCTACGTTCTTACTAGCTACGGCTGGTATGGAGGTACGACAGACTCTTCGAATACACAATTGTGTGCACACCAGGTTAGTTGAATTGATTATTCTGATGGCCATATTTTACCGAGAACATTGTAGCTGTAATGAATGCGACGAAAATGCGGGTATATATACCAATAATATAGATATGCACTATACATATAAAATCAGAATAATTGCCAATGTATTGCATCATGGTATTTAGCACTTTTTCTTGGAAAACACCTGGTTCTGTTCCACACTGCGAAATATATTATCATGAAAGACACTACGAACACACCTCCAAATTCACTGCTGAGTGTCAACGGCCGTATAAAACCACAGGTTTATGCGGCTGACATTGTCAGGAACAAAACAATGCATTGTTCCAAAAGCCAGGGAGCAATGAAATATGCCACACAGTGCATTTTTATATGAAAACATTTATTGATAACACACGTCTGTAGGCATAACTTAAGTTGCCTTTTCAAGCGATGATATTTGCCGTATGACTAGCGGCATCTGCTTTGCACTTGTCGGCAAGCCACAGAAATGTTCAAGTAGAGTGAATGTTTTTTTGTTGGCGCCACTGTACTTGACATCGAATATCCAGTATATTTCCATAAGCGCCGTCATACCTGCAATTACATCAAGCACCTCTACACTAAGCCCTTCAAAGCTCGCAACTATGTTTGTAGCTTCAGAGGCATTTTTGCCCTTCAGCGAAAGGGCAGGGTAGGTGTCCTGTAAAATGAGTAATACATAAAATCAGCATCACTGATGAAAAGTATACTAGCTGATATAAAAAAAGGTAAAGCAAATAAGCTCACCGGTCCCTGCAGAAATCGCGGCTGCTCCTTTAGGAGCATGGGCAGCAACTCGACAATGCCAACGGCAAAGCGATCTGTTGACGAAATATTTTTAGGCACATCAAACTTTCACATATAAGGGCATTGACAGTAATACTCCTATGAAAATGACTTATAAAAGTTTGGAAATTTGGGAAAACTGGAAAAGCTGGCAAGCTTCTACACGTACATTTCTTTTCGTCACCATCCAGTGCCTCGACTTCTTCTTCAATTGCTTTCACAGCTTCCTTCGCGCAACGACGACACTTCGCAAGCTCAAAACACCGGTCTCCATACCGGTTTATAAATTCCAGGACCTTTTTTTCTAAGTTAACGCCAGTGAGAGCAATGAACTCCTCATGAAGCTAGAACGACAAAAAAATTGTACCGAATCACCAACAAATTTGCAACTATCGATAACATAAAAAAACTCATTGTTAAGTTCTCTCACATACATTTCTGCAGCAGGATCAAAACCACAGCTGTTTCTGCTCACCATTTCAGCCTTTGCCAAAGCAGGGTATTTCAGCACCACATCTGCTGTTGATGGCCTCATTTCCTTCATCCACTTCTGTCTAGATGGTCTTGTCTGCTCCATAGAATCACCGAGTTTTTGCATGTCAGGAATAGGCCGCTTGATTTCTTTCACCATGTAGTCAATATGGCTATTAATTGTAGCCTCATCATGCTGAGAAGCGACATGTTGGGAGAGATCTACAATCTAATCAGCAAAAAAAAGATGGTACTGCACAGTGAAAGATCACGACAAATGACATGAAATAGGCAGACATGAAAACTCAACTTTTTGCTAGCTCAGTTGAAGAATGTTGGCATTTTTTTGAACTGGACATGTGTAGAGAACTCAATTACAGGGTTGACTTACGTAAGAGAACTGAAGCAGTGTGTACTGATACCATCTTGCTCTGCGAGTGTGTCATAAATTATGTTAATATCAAAGTTCTCACAATGATTCTCTCCAATGTCGACCACCTCGGCACTTCACCACTTCCAAATTTACACCTTGTGAACCAGCATATCGCAAATGTGTGTGTAAAACCAGTGAACCACGCCTCCTACCTATATCAGAAGGAGTCTGAAGAGGTAACACTGATTTTAAATATTGCCAACTGCGGTGTCGGTGTTAGAATACAAGAGTTGTTGCCTTTATATGTATGTCATATATGTAAAACTTTGACCAGATATTAGTTAGTAGTGCTTGTTCTTTCATATAAAAAGAAAGTTTGAAAACTTGAAATTTCGAACCTAATATGTATCTTGCCTCCCCCCCAAAAAAAAATGTTCACCTCTAAAAAGCTTCTGGAAAAACATTGGTTTATGTATAGTTACATGGTGTAGTCAACAAATAAAGAGCAATAAGGAGCTTTTCTAATGTAGAGGACAGACAGATATTGAAGCCAAGCATAGCATATGGGCATTGTTTATGGTGGCCACTGAAAGGGCATTAATTATCGCTGGTTGGAGCTTTCACATCACATGCTCACTGAGCTGCAGTAGTTTGATTTCACCTGTCCACTTATTTCAGTACTCATGCGAGTTTAATAGTTGAATCAAAGGATTGTCAGTCACTTTCAGTGATAAGTATGGTGCAAAATGTAGAACACAATATTTAAAGCTGGAATGATGCATGATGTCAATAACAAGCTGATACCGAGCAATAAATCTACTACTTGCTAACCAAGGAGCATGGAATCAGCCAAGTCGGGAACCTAGCTACAAAATGAAGAAAAGAATGAGGAATCGAGCAACATGCCCGCGGCACTTGCTGAAACGCCGAGTTTTAAACATACAGGGACACATAGAAGTTTGATAGAGCGTTACCATCTTGACTCAAATAATAGAGCCTTGCATGAAAACTGTGAAAGTTGTTGTTTTGTTCTCCATAGGAGATAAGATGATTTTTTTGTTTACCAAATTTATTTTGTCTTATTTTGCATTTACTATACTTTAACTGTCAATATGGCCCTGAAAACTTGCCTGGCTTCTTAATGTGTTGATATGAAGAGGTTATATCGTTAAAAACATGAATAATGTTTTACTTCAGTAGCTCACACATAAAATAAGAGTGACTTCATAGTTGAGTTCTATGTACCAGTCCATTTGACGTTTCACTTACCACATGGCAGTGCCGCTTAGTATTGGTGCTTTCTTCTAAGTCTTTGCGTTTTCCGTAAGCTGCTCTCGCTGCTTGAACAGCTGGAACTGTGCACAGAGACTTCCTCATATATGCGAATTTGTATTTCAAGGAGACTTTCCATGAGTCCTGGAAACAACAATTTTTTTTATTATTTCAAATTTCCGCACAGTGGACACTGTCCTCTTTGAACATGGTCACTTTTGAAGCAAATGATTCTTTGGGAACCTTGATACACTGCTTTTAACCTGCTATGGGGCAGAAGCAGATTCAGGTGACAATACCTGGCAAATTTAGCTGTTCCTAGTAATATCAGCATATCTGTTGTATTTTAGCTTTATCTGCTCATTCCAAACTCCGGTTCCTGCATTTTATGTATGTGCTGGAGCCATGCGGCATGGCGAAGATCGTGGCATTTCAGTCGCAGAACTGAGCTTGTGTGAGCCTCTATTCAAGCTGTGATTAGAAACTACATATACCATTAGTGGTAATATTCAATCCCCAGAAGCGATGCATTACATCTGTATTTATCCTCTTAAACCGGTGTTAAAGCTTATAACCAGGGCCAGTTTTTAACTTTATTAATGCATGATATGAATATATTGGCCATGGGCACCTAGTTGATGATTATTATCAAACCCTCAAGTTAATGTCTGCCATTATCAGAGTTCGATGAAACGACTCTAAGAACATGCATGGCAATTATTCAAATGTAATAAATATGGGGTTGAAACTTCTTGAATGCTCTCCAAGAACAAAATAACTTGAAGGGCACCTGCAGTCTAGCTCACCAACATGTATGACATCCCAATAAAGTTATAGGAATGCCATTGCTTTAGTGCTTACCCAGCCTGTGCCAATAGTGTCCCTTAGCACTGGATATTCCAACACGAGAGATTTTGCAGCTGCTTCGTAGAGGCTTCCTGGATAGCTGTAAAAAAGAGCAACTTTAAAACCTGTACTGAATTAAACACATGCAAATACATGCCTATACTTACACTGTTATAGTCATGAGATGATTTGCAATCCACCCTACAATGCGGGATTTAGTGTGACTGGACACTTTTCCTGGTTGTGTCCTTTCAATCGCATCCTTAATATCTAAGGGCACAGGTGGTAGCCTATAATCATTTTCACAGCAGGCAAGCTGCTGACTAGGTGACTGCTCATTACTTTCAAGGGTCTTGGGCAGGCTACCTTCATGCACTGCTGTCACTTTGTCAGTTGTGCTGAAAACAGAGGCTAGTAAGTGATGCAGTTTTCCAAAAGCAATATTAAACTTGGCACCTGAAATTTAGGTACTGACCTGCAGCTCATTAAGAAGTTTTCACTGCACACAAGCCTGATTTTATCTTTCTCAGAGAAGACATGGCCAGCTGGTGGGTCCACAAATTCATCATGTCGGACGTTGTATACCTGAAAGAGATTCAGATGTGATGTTCAAATTCCCATAAAGTTACCTCAATAGGCACAGAACCTGAAGTAAGCAGACTACCAATGTTATATTCAATAGCACCCTAGAATCACTTTACTTGTCCTGTTTTTTTTTATTATTATCATGATGCCGTGTGTATTGTCGAGAAACCCTTAATGTATGTATTGTAAAGAGCATTGTAAATTACTCGTCTGGACATTCGGTATCAGTAAGTTCAGATTTGTGAAATAGTGACAATTAAACTTGTGAAATTTCACTGTTTCATAACATCAATTAGAAATAAACAAAAGCATTTAATGATTGCTGTACTAGCAGAAGATAATCACTGTGCTACAACGAAAAACCACACTCACAGTATCTGCTATCTATAAAATACTGTATACGCTAATGGCACAAGTCTTCATTCAATAGACCATGGAGCCTTATATTTTCGCACGTTGAAGGAATTATTAGGCTGCATTTCTTGCGTGCGCTAAGCTGAAGCAAATTTTTTAGCTCTGTTGTTATCTCTGTCGTCAAACTTTTCTTCTACAGTGTATCACAATTTAGAAATTAGAAATGGCTCTAGCCAAGTTCGTAGAGATCTCGACGTTTCGGAACCAATTCGGTATTTTCCTAAGGAGATGACTATATTGGTCATGGAAGCATCTCCCCGTCTTGTTTGACAATGGCCCCTGCTTTCTCTTTCTCTCGCGTATCGGAGGCTGTGAACGTATACAGAGGGAATTGTTCCTAACGACCGGTTCATGTTTACAGGTGTGTTCTGAATGTAACAGCATTTGAACAAGAGCCTCCTTCATAGATTCCTTTCTGTTTCAAGAACAGAAGCGATGTCGAAGTCGATCTTATGATCGTGCTTCTCATATTACTCTGCAAGAACGCTATGCTGCACTTCTATCTTCCAGACTGTTTCTGGGAAACACTTTCTCTGACCTATGTAGCTGGCTTTACCTGGCAGCTATCACCTTTACAAAAATGGCTAAAATTCAAACTGTGTTTCAACATCCAACACCACCGCTTGGCAACACCATAGTTTTTTGCAGAAGCGAAATCATGCGCTAATAAATACAGTGTTGATAGCCCATTAATGTTTCGAGTGCACACATTTCGGCAATGAAATAGCTAAATAGAGATAAAGGATCCGTCGCTATTCCATTGGTAATTTGAATACTCACACACCTAATAATTATTGATGATTTCACTACACAAAGCAACACAATATATCAAAGAATACAAAGCATTAAACACACCTAACGACACCTGCGAGACAGAAATGCCGACCGTGGGGCAAACGTACAGCATTGGTGAACAAGCATCCAGAACACAAGACTGCGCGCGCACGCACGCACGCACGCACACATACACACACGCACACGCACGCACGCGCACACACACGCACGCACACACACGCACGCACACACACACACACACACACACACGCACGCACACACACGCACGCACACACACACACACACACACGCACACACACACACACACACACACACACACACACACACACACACACACACACACACACACACACACACACACACACACACACACACACACACACACACACACACACAACACTTTACGCTAGCTTTGAGAATTTTCAGTTTCTGACGAGCATACCTGGGAGCACAGCTGGCGGTCCCCCCGCCCCTCACCCTATTGTCAATTAAGACGTAGAAGGGGGTCGCCATGTTTGCCCCACTCATTGACACAATAGGGAGAGGGGTGCTGAGTTTCAGAAGGCAGCGCAAAGTCAGCCAGGGTAGTATGCAGATATCTTTTTCAGAGGGGAGGGCACGTTTCTGATCTATAGTGGGTACCGGGCAGGTAAACGTTCATTTTGTTCTGTGTAGGCAGAGCGAAAAAAAATTTCGGGGTGGGGGGAGAGAACGTGCCCGGCGTGCAACCTTCACCCAGCCCCCCTCTTCAGAGGGGAACCCTGCGCATGCCGATGCTAACAAGCAGCTTCTGCACCCACGCTATTTTCACTATGGAAGATACATGCAGTAACCACAGAAATTAGCCTATTCCATGTCCTTCGAAATTGATAATAAGTCTTTCTTGTAGTCCAATTTTATTGATTTCATGTTTTACGTGCGGTACAAAAGTCTTACTTTTTTTTGCTGATCTCCTTACATACCTAACCTCTTAACATCCTAGCTATGCCTTTATTCGTGAACAATCTCGCTCAATTTGAACACCAGGAAACGAACTCAGCGACGGCCACTCATCTTACCAACGCCGTGTCTTGGTGCATTGCCTGCTCGATAACTGGATGACCAAGCGCGCTGCCCCACTTTCCGCTAATGAAAGTTCGTGCGTGCCTCCGAGAGACAGATCGAGTGCGCATTTTTTTTTACCATTTTCACCTCTCATCCTCTACATCTGTCATTCCCACTTCCCCATCCTCGGTGCAGTGTTGTTGAGTTGACCTCCGAAGTGAGCCACAGTTACGAGGCCACACTTATTTCTTCACTTTTTTTTTAAAACCACCCCGATAGCCGATTCGCACCATTACATTATCGCAACACAACCACTGCGAATGCCAGCAAAGGGTGGTTGCGCGCCGCCGAAGCGGAGATTAAACCTGGTTTACATCTCCCATCAGCAACTCCGAGACCACGTGCACGCTTCGCGGGCCGACAGCTCCAGTGAGAGAGCAGGGCAAGAAAAGCCCCACGCTTCGAAAAGCGCGAGCGCATGCTTGGTAAAACTGTTGAAGCACGTGCTAACAACGGAATATAATCAGTACTGTTTGGGCCACTGTCACAATGCAATTCGATGCACTTCAGGATAGAGACAACATACCTCAATCCGGCATGCTTGCAAAGAATGGCCAAAGTCTGTCGTCTTCAAGGCTTCCAAAATGTCCGCCTCCGTCGGTCCACGAGCAGAAATAATCTTCTTGCGGCCTTGAAATGACACCAAATATTGGAATTCCGGCGGCTCCATGAATACACAAGCACGTGGGCGCGGGAGGAAAGCTGCTGACACGTTCACACTGCGACAACCTGCTCTTTGCCTGGCTAGCCACCCTAGCCTGGCTCAGCTTCCGTCGATGTGTGCGCCCCCTGCCGCGTTTCAGTAATCAGCGCCTCCTGAAGGTAACTATCACAACGACGCTGTCTGTTGTTAAAATTTTGAATCTTGAAGACCATTTGGCTCTGTGCAGCGGAAATTTGTCCTGTCTGAAACCTGTAGCTGGCATGCGAAGGTAATAAAGAACATTTTATTCATTATGCCGGTCCAGTTGGGGACAGCGAGTGAGTAGAAGGGCATGAAAAGAGAACAAGTTCTCCCCCCCCTTTTTTTTTCCTGGTCTCTTCTCTCGCTTTCTTATTCCCATTTCATCTCTCCACTCTAGTCTATTATCCCCCTTCCCCAGTGAACCACTGCTCAGGTGTCGCAGTTGGCGGCAAATATTTGCGGGGTTCACTTTTCCTTTCTTTTCCGATTCTGAAAACCACTGCCCCCCCCCCCCCCTAACGTTCGACACTGTAACGCGCCACCACCTTCCATGTTTATATAGCTTACAATTATGCGCTTAACCAGATGGACATTGGTACAAATAAGTAAGACCACCACAAAGAAGCTAACTCAATTCAATTTGTGTGCATCGAGCGCACAAATTAATTAATTTATATTAATTCTCTGCTGCATGACTCGCTCGTGTAGGCAGATGCCACGTCCGTTTTAACGTGAATTTACGACGACAGAAGTCATGTGCAGCTACCACTTCGCTCAATACTAATTAAGCAGCGGTTGTGTTATTTCAGATAGTGTGATGCAGCTCCCCACGTGTTGTTTTGAAAGGTGTGAGACACAGTTTTCAAGGCCACTCGTAAAAACAAACTGCTTCAAGCATAATGTAGGCAAAGAATTCTGTTATCTCTCGGCCATTCGATGAGAACTTGAATATGTTCTCCGAGCACGTGAATGAAGTGCTAAGATTTCATTTATCGTGGCCATTGAGTTCGTGACAAAACAATCACCGGTGTCAACATCATTTATTCTACAAGCGATATTATGTCACTTCCGCACGGTCTCACTCCGAGAGAGACTCTAATGGAGTGATTGTGTTGCATGTAGGTAATATTCACTATCAAAACCTGTGTGAGAAATTTTTTTTGTTGCTTCAAGGTCTTGTTGTTCTGTTAGGAAAGATATACATACATTGGCTGAAGGAAAGAAGTGAAAACTGAACGGCTCGTTTTTCTTTGTTCGACAGAATATTAATGAGGACTAACAGACAATGATGCCAGAGATAGTATAGGGAATGTTATTCGTAGTTATTGCAATGTAAGTTTGACGAAATAAAAGTGGACGAAAAGGTAACTTACCGCAGTCAGGGACCGAACCTTCGACACGTGCGATGCTCTAGAGCAGAAGTTGGCACAGCGACGGGCCAAATGGAAGGGGGGGGGGGGCTTTGCGAGCAAAGGGATAATGTAAAAAAACTGTAAAATCATGTTTATTTTAAGCACGCGTCATGAGGTTCCAATTAAACATTGGTTACTAAAAAAATTGCATTTTAGGCCAAAACTGCCTGGTCCTTTAAGTATACGAAGAAATAAGGTTAGAAGGAGAGGGGGGGGTGGACGTCCTGCCGGGGCCACATATATAGTAGTGCCTCGCGGGCCGCAGGTTGCGAACCCCTGCTCTGGAGCATCGCATGCGTTATTCGAAGGTCACAGGTTTGGTCCCTACCAGCGGACTGCTATCTTTCCATGCCATTTTCTTTCTTTACATGTACATTGCAATTACTTCTAATAACACCCTCTATATATTTCTTGGAGTCATTGTCTGTTAGTTCTAATTAAAATCATGTTAGTTGACAGAATAATGGGGCGGGTGGCTGCCTTTACAAAGCTCGTCGGAGATATGACCATATATAGTTTAGCTAGACCACTGCGACGCATTTAATCAGGATGGCCCCGGCATATCGTACAATTGAATGGTATCCAGAGGACCGCTGAATCACACTAAAGAGTTCAAACATATCGGGCGCGTATGTCTTCTCGATCTGCAGTTGTCCAATTAATGTTTTATTATTCTTCTTAGAAAGTATTCCCAACCTCCGCTTCTTAAGATGGCACACTGTCTGCCATATTAAACCAGTACACTGCAGCGTCGAATCGGCATGCATATTCCATCGGCATATTTCACTAGACCAAAAAAAGTGACACTTTTTGGTTGAGATCTCGGTTTGTGCTCCGAAACACGGAGCCCAGAGTGGTCTATAGCCACTCTAGACCACTCTAAGTTACTGTGACCATTGTGCCAATAGACAACCGAGGTGGGTGTACGTGGGGCAACCGGGTTGGTGTGTAAAAATGGCTGATTGTTCGAGTTGGTGTCGGTGTGTAAACATTCGGCTAAGCGAGCATCTTAATAATTCTTCTACAAACGGCTATTCACTCAAGTCTAAACACTGTGTAAAGTAGGTACCAATAACACGTGTCACCCACTTCTCGACAAAACAAACATTTGGTATCGCCGCCGGGATCGTTATACGCAACAACAACAACTCGCTCACGTGATGTTTGATCGCCCTAGAGGAGGACAGCACGGATTCCGTGGCCACTGGCATCTGTGTGCAGGAAAGTGGGTGCACTCTCATCGAAGTGACGGAGGACGGGGTCTGATGTCAGAGCACGCTTAAGGGCTTGGAAAGCACACTCGCACTCGTCAGTCGACGTGAAAGCCGTTCCTGACGTCAGAAGCTTGTGTAACAGCCCCGCAATGGCAGCAAAGTGACAGATTAAGCGGCGGAAGTAAGACGCCAGGCCCACGAAGCTTCTCAATTATTTTTGATTGCCCGGACGTGGGAAACTAATTACGGCAGCAACCTTGTCGGGGTCAGGTCGAACGCCATCTTTGCTGACAAGGTGACTCAATACTTTGATGCTTGTGCTGGCGAAGTGGCACTTCTTTGTATTGAGCTATAGACCAGCGTTTGAAATGCACGTTAGAACTTCATCCAAACGCTTAGGGTGCTGAGGAAAAGTAGAAGAATAAATTACGATGTCGTCTAAGTAACATAAACAGGTTTTCCATTTGGGACCACCTAAGACGGTATCTATCATGCGCTCGAATGTTGCTAGAGCATTGCACAAGCCAAAAGGCATGACGTTAAATTTGTAGAGCCCGTCAGGCGTGGCAAACGCTGTTTTCTTCTTGTCTGCTTCGCGGATAGGTATTTGTCATTACCCGGATCGGAGGTCGAGGCTGGAGAAATATTCTGCGCCTTGTAGGGAGTCCAGGGCATCATCTATGCGTGGCAACGGATATACGTCTTTTTTGTGATCTTATTGAGCGCTCTCTAATCAACACAAAAGCGGACAGAGCCACCCTTTTTCCGGACCAACACCACAGGAGACGACCAAGAGCTGGATGAAGGTCGAGTAATATCCCGTTTGAGCATGTCATTGACGTTTTCCTCAATGATTTGCCGTTCCGCCGAAGACAGACGGTATGGGCGGCGGCGTACAATGGAGCTGCCTTCGGTTTCGATGCTGTGCTCTGCTACGGAGGTGCGGTCCAGAACTTTGGAATGTACGTCAAACAAAACGCTGTGCTTTTGGAGAAGGCCTAAGAGGTCTCTCTTTTGCTCGGCAGTGATGTGAGGACTTATGGTGTCATCTAAAGCAACAGTGATAGCCTTCATATCAGTTGTAGCAGACAAAGGCGTTGATTCTGCGTGAAGGGGAACCAGCGAGAAAGGCTCGCTGTCAGCGAAGCAGCTCACAGCAGTGCCTTAGGGCAGCATCATTGGCGATGAAGTTGGGTTCAAGGTGGTGACCAATGCTTTACTGTCGTGAAACCGCAGAAGGCCGGGTGCTATGGTAAGCCCCGCAAGTTTGGAGAGAACTGATGGGGCTATGAACACGTCACCGTTAACTATAGTATCCAAAGTGATCGTGAGAATTCGTTCATCTCCCGGCGAAACTAAACAATCAGCGGCAGCAACAAAACGGAAGCTGTACGGATCGACATCGAATGAACTCTCAGTAGCTGACATTTCAAATACTCGCTGACGACACGATATGAAAGCTGATACGGTAGGAAGAAAGTCCTATCCTAAAATTACTGTGTGAGTGAACCAAGGAAGTACAAGAAACTGAATGTGGTGAAGGATGCCATCTATGAAAACGCGGACTGTGCAAACACTTGAAGGCTGAATAGGGACTCCATCTGCACAACGAAGGGGAGGGCCATCGTATGGCGTCCTAACTTTTTTCAAGCGGGCACAAAAGTCTGCATGAATTACGGAAAGTGAAACGCCTGTGTCTACCAGTGCCTCTGTCTGTGTACCTTCAACGTACACTAATAAAACATTCGATGGGCGGTCCGGAGGAGTTTGACGCAGTTCGAAAGATGCAGCTTTCCCTCCAAAAGCTGCACTCTTTAGTTTTCTAGTTGGCGGTCAGGAATTGAAGTAGAAGGTCGCAGAGGAGAAGAGAAACGCCGCATCGGTGAAGGTTAGCGACGGCGTGAGAAATGGGAACTGCCAACTGAGCCAAAGTTCTGCGGAGACGGCTACCGACGTGTGCTGTTCGGATACAGCCGGCGATAGGGTGGTCCAGTGGGGTAGAAGTCTCTCGTTCAAAGTTATTGTAGCTTCATCTTTCGTCTCACTGACAGCGTCAGCAAAACCTTGAATTGTGACCACGGATGGCGCAATAGAAGCAAGTCGGCCGCGAAGTGCGCCAGTCGTTGTAAGGCTGGGAAGATGGTCGCGATGCGAGAGAGTTGAGCGAACCATGCAATTCGGCCACTAGTAGCTGCATTGAGCTTTGCTGGGGTGCAGGTGTCCTAGCAGCAACTTGAGCATAAGTTGGCATGGCCACAGGATATGACCTCGGAACTGGTGAGATTGTCATCGAGGCCAGGCTTTGCTGGGGCGCTGGTGTCGTTGCAACAACGTGAGCATAACTTGGAATGGGCATGGGATGTGAACTTGCAACTGGTGTACCTGTGATCAATGCCAGTTCCTCCCTCACGTCGTCGCGTAAACTAGTAGCAGGTGGCGTCGTTCGGATATGAAGAGGGCGAGGTGAAGCCTGTGCATGAAGTTCCTCGCGGATGATAGAGCGGATCAATGCACGCAGCTCTGTTGTGTCATGACTCGAGCTGAGATCAGGCATATCTGGTTGCACCCGAGTGGTTTGAAGCTCCTCGAGGCGCTGACAGGTAGCTACAACATCTGCTACGGTCTGGGGATTCTGCACCACAAGCGCATTAAAAGCGACAGTTGCAATGCCTTTTAGCAGGTGGCGCACACGGTCGTTTTCCGCCATATGGTTGTCAATGCGGCGGCAAAGGGCGAGAACATATTCAATGTAAGAAGTGTAAGACTCGCCGGGGCGTTGAACACGTGCACCAAGCCTTTTCTTGGCGATTTCCGAGCGCACCAACGGGTTGGCGAAAATCTGGCGGAGCTGGCGCGTAAAGGCGGGCCATGTCAAAAAATCTGTAGCGTGGTTTAAAAACCACGTTTTTGCGACGCCGCTCAAGTAGAATGCAACGTGGGTGAGTTTCGCAGGCTCATCCCAGTTGTTGATGGCACTCATGCACTCGTACTCCTCGAGCCAGTCTTCCACGTCCTCACCCGGAAGCCCTGCGAACAGTGGAGGATCCTTTTGAGGGCTGGTGACCAGGGGAGAAGGGTTTCTTGGCGGTGGGAGCAGTGGCACTGCTGCTGCGCTGGGCTGGTCGGCTTGCGACATTACCGAACCCAGGTTGTTTAAGCGGTGGCCTGAACGGAGCTCCAGGGATGTGTTATAGAAGACGCTGGGGTTGTCCGAGAGAGCGAGAGGACGCAGGAATCGGGCAGCACTCTCCACCACTTGTAAGATGGCGTCCAGTACCCTCAAGACTCTCCTTTATTGTCTCGAGTATGTGCCCCACAACCTAAGCTTGACTAGTGATGATGAGTATGTACAGATGAAAAGATGGGACGCAGAAACAATGCGCACAAGATATATATATATATATATATATATATATATATATATATATATATATATATATATATATATATATATATATATATATATATTAGAAAACTTCATTGCCACACAGTATGGAAGGCTTCGATTCTTGCTGGAGACACTGACATTTATTATTTGCATTCGCCGGGTGAACGCTGTCTAAGTCAGCTATTATTTTACGCTCAAGTGTTAATATTACCCTTGTGTTTTCTCATCGTTTCTAGGTAGATATAAAATGTGCATCACCCGTGGCACACACTCGCATACCAGCGGCACATATCTGGTCCCAGGAATGCGGCACTGCATTTTGGGAAACGGTTCACGATGCACGCGACAACTACGTGACAATATTCATGTCTGGACCACCGCGTTTTATTCGTCAAACCATCTTACCCTCCCGCACCAATTTTGGTTCATCCTAAGTTAACGAAGGATATCACACGAGCACCCAGACAAGCGCATAGATAGATAGATAGATAGATAGATAGATAGATAGATAGATAGATAGATAGATAGATAGATAGATAGATAGATAGATAGATAGATAGATAGATAGATAGATAGATAGATAGATAGATAGATAGATAGATAGATAGATAGACAGATAGATATATAGATAGATAGATAGATAGATAGATAGATAGATAGATAGATAGATAGATAGATAGATAGATAGATAGATAGATAGATAGATAGATAGATAGATTGGTACATTGATTGATTGGTAGATTGGTAGATTTATAGATTGGTAGATTGATAGATTGGTAGATTGATAGATAGATAGTCTTTAAAACAGATAGGGTTAGCAGCTTTCGTTCTGTGCTACTGCACCCACACGAATGGCAAACACAATGTACTGTTCTGTGTTATCGAAATAGCGTTATAGAGCTTATGTCGCAGAAATGCAGGTGTCGATGACGGCGTCAGCGTCCACATTGTTGGTTGTGAGTGAAAAATGACCTCGTACATGACCGAAAATTTGAGAATGCTGCAAATAAAGTTTTTAAAATATCTAGGTAGGAGTCGGGATGGAACCGGGGTCGTTTGCGTAGCAACCGCGTGTTCTACCAAAGAAGCACTCATCTGCTTGAAAATACAGTGAAAATAACTTCGTCTACTTGGAAATACAAGGAAAGTAACTTGCATGCTTTAGACGTAGACGTGTGTACACGCTTCCCAATGCAACATGTAATATTGCTGTAAATATGCGTGCTACAAGCTTACAATGTGATCAGGTGTCAGAGCATGTGATTATCATTATTTCATGGTTTAAAGCGGGCCACGCATTGGGAAAGGGACAAACCTAATGGCGCGTATTTACTTAAGACCGTGCATGCCAAGTTCAAAAAGATTTCACGCGTACAATTGCCTGCAGTATGAAGCATGCTACCCATTACAGTGATCAGCTATATGCGAAAGCGTCACTGACACAAGCCATTTTAAACTGGGCGCGCACTGGGTACGGTGTAACGTTATCGCGTTCTATTCCTAAAGGCAAAGCTTAAGGATCCCCGCATTTTTTCCTGTTCTTTCGACACAGCGGCGCCAGAACCGACATCACGTGGGTCCCCGATAAGCACAACGGAGATAAATACCGACATTGGCAAGAGTACTACTGGTGTAGATCCACCGACGTTTTCATCACCGCCTACTCATCCCGTACCTCCAACAGTGACACGTCCCCAAACGCCTGCGCCTCCCCCACGCACACCTCCTCCTACGACAATGCAACCACCTGTTCCACCTCCTCTGCCTACTCGGGCTACCCGGCCCCCACTGCCTCCAACTCCTCCTACTACTCGGGCTACCCAGCGACCACTGCCTCCTGTTACCACACCACCTTCACCTCCTCCGCCTTCTCCGACTACCCGGTCGACAATGCCTCCTGCTACCACACCACCTCCACCTCCTCCGCCTACTCCGACTACCCGGTCCACACTGCCTCCTGCTACCACACAACCTCCTCCGCCTACTCCGACTACCCGGTTGACACTGCCTCCTATGCCCACGCCACCGCCTGTACGTCCGACGCCTCCACCGATTCCCTCACCGTCACCTGCACCTACGCCCCCTACAACAACACTGCCTCCTGTTCCAACCACGTCTTCGCCGCCTCCTACTTTTCCCACTCCTAAGGCTACGACATCTACCTCTCCTCCTATCATTACCAGTGAGTGTATTTCTGTGGCTTTGCGTAGCTTTTCTTAGAAACGAGAATGAATGTATCACATGTATGCAAGTACGACATTAAACACCTCGAGCATCCGCAAAATAGTTCATAAGTGGCATAAACCGTTTGGTGACTTATATGCTATCTCAGCCTCAATAGTTCGCTTTCTGTGCTACATGTAATTGGAAAGTACACATTGGTGCTAACGTATCGCAGGTCAAGGTTGTTAAATGGAAAGAAAGCGAGCAGCAGTTTGTTCAGACAATATGAAATAAAAGGAGGAGAACATCACACCATGAAAGCAGTGCACAGGTGGAGCCAGGTTACGGAAATCTAAGACACAGTAATAACTTTTTTACAACTTTTTGAGGGGGAGTTTGGACTTTCATTGAGCCCTTATGGTGAGGCCAGCCGGCAAATCGAGATATGGGTAGGAAAGAGGTGAGGCTTTGCGTGCAGAGAGAAGCAGTACTGTATAATGAAAATAGTGCACAAAACATTATTAGAAATCATGTTTGTCTTATGCCGAGAGAGCTTCTCTACAGTCGAGATAGGGACTTCGCAGCGGGGATAGGAAGTGGCAAGGAGAGCCGGGGAGGGGGGGGGGACGTGTGACGTCGTGTTGGAGGGCGCATCGTGGTGCCCCATGAGCCACATTCGGCCCACGGTCCGGTGGTTTCGGACTCCGACTCTTTACCCTGCACACCTGGTGAGAATCGAGCCCGATGCGTGATACACAGATGTTGCTTCGAGGCGAGAAAATTTCACACACACTGTCAATGAGTAGGAGACCGGCAAATATGCGCTTACGACCCTTACACTCAAACCCCAAATACGAGCGATACAGATTACTATGGGCGTCTGCGTTGCTAAGAAGTTGCATGCATTTAATGTTTAGTGGCATTAACATTGACAGACAAAAAATACACTGGACAAGCGTGCAGTCAGCGAAATCTACTGCAAGAGAGAATAAGGACCCCATCATGTTCATTGCAAGTAAGATATTTGAGCGGTATGGAAGATGAGTAAAATTATTATTGTTTTTTTTCATCCCCAGGGGTATACATGCAGGAATGCTCTGCTTTTCCCGTTTGAGATATTTGACGAGTGAAGTTGTAGTATGTCCAGGGATCATCTCGTTTAGGTCTTTCCTCGCGTAAGCTCCCGTTCACTGCTATCATCCTATTCCTTCAAAACTTCTTTTGACAGTGATTATAAGAAAGATGCCTGGCTCGACAGAGTATTCTGCCGGTTAGTTACCTTGAACGTCTCAGACTATGATGGCATGCCAGCTGCTTGTAAAGTAACGCGTTAAATAGTAACGCATTAAATAGTCCTTGCTATCAAAGTTGTAGACATTTATTACTACGTTTCCTGAAATTTATTCATTACTATTCGAAGCCATAACAATGTTTGAGTAGGTATCGGTTCATCATGAGTTTATAGAGCGCACGAAAAACAGGGCTAAAGGAATAACTACACATATACGCAATTTGTAAATTATTCGGTTACTAGCTACAGATATATGTAAAATATTGAGTAATTTAGTCAATTCTTTTCTTTTTCTCGCGTCGTTTGATGAGATTTCGCATTCGTAGCTAGCAATGAAGTTCAATGCGTCAGTCCGTTGAGGCTCGTCTATGCGGTACATTCAGTAGCGTACAGCCTTTATCGCAGAGAACAGTGAACCATTGCACCTCTACACGACAAGATTGCATCATACTATTTAGCCAATTTTCAGGGCCGACGCAACTTGGGACCTGACTTTGTCGTACACTTTCACTGTCCGCTGTCATGGTGTGAAGAAAACTGTTGCTATTGTCGAAGCAAGTGCATATGTTGTGATCACGACTGAAAATTCTCAGGCAAAAGTCATATCAAACGTTCAAAACGCTCCTGAAATGTGCTAAATATGAAGTATAATAACAAAGAAAGGCACCATGTACCCGGATATAGCTAATCTGGCCATCATTAAATTTGAAGGATGTGCACAGTGGGATCTGAAAGATGTCGTACCTGAAAGTTTGTCTTCAATCAGAAACTCTGAGGAAACGTTTTTGTAAGAGCTTGAGTCGGAGCTCTTAGAAGTCCTGAGCATTTACATCTCAAAGGCAGGACATGCGTGTGTATGCTGCGATTACGATTACGTAACCGAGTACAAGCACAGACCCTTTATGCTAGTCGGCGACTTCATCGTATACATTATGGACCGCGACTGGCTTCGCAGTATATGGAGTATCGCTGCGCTCTGCAATGCACTTGATATGATTGGAAACAACAAACAATCATCCGAGAAACATGCATAAACCTTGTTTACGCCATCTTTTGGTTAGGTGAACACGAGAAACGGTTGGCTCTAATTTTCACAAACCACAAAGCAGTAACAAGTATTTCAAAATGTAATCCAGATTTCAAGGCTATATAGAAATTATAACGAGAAGAGTAAGATCGATGAGCAGTCAGATGAACCAGGCAAGTACATTTGTGTATATATAAACTCTTTGTCACTCAGTTTACATTAGCAGTGGCAACGTGCGGGTGACGTATGGTGACGCACTGGTATACGACACCGAGTGCTTCGCCGCTAGTGATGAATCGCGTTAGTGAAGATAGGTGTTTTTATCATGCCATCTAAGTGAAGCATACCTGTTTTGCATGTGTCCATCAGGTCACGCAATGGGCAAGACTCCGCTGTTTTGCACGTTTGGCGTCCACAAGCTGGACTACCAGTCGATCAACTTCAAACCCTGTGACTACGCCTTTATCCCCTTTTATGTTCGCGGTGGAGACACGTTCACTGACGACAGCAACGCGATCATCAAGGAGTTGATCAACGTGGCGAGCACCTCGACAAGGACGTCTTTTGCTATCAGCTTTCCGAACGAGCAAGTCGTTTGCCCTTTTCCATTTCACACACTTCAAACTGACCTAAATATTATAGCTAATTGGTGCAAACACTAGGAAACGGAACCGTATATTAAGAAATTTAAGACAATGCACGTACAAGAGCTAACTCGATTCATAACGCCTACCATCTAAACAACGTCCTCTTAGATTCCGTCTTGTCTTATAAATATCTTGGCGTGCACATCACAAATGACATAATTTGGACAACTCACGTAGGGTACGTAATCAACAATGCTAATCGCATGCTCAGCTACTTACGACCTAACTACTCCAAAGCACCCTCTTCCTTAAAACTACTACTCTATAAGTCTCTCATACGCCCTAAACTCGAGTATGCATCTGTCATATGGAATCTAAGTCATGCTAACCTCATCACCTCTCTTGAACTAGTACAAAATAACTTTGCTAGGTTCATCCTCTCTAACTACAACCACACTGCAAGTATAACCTCAATGAAAAATAACTGATCACTATTTCCATTGGCTCACCGACGAAAAATTGCCCGTATTTCCCTGTTTCATAAAATCTCCTATCACCCGACACTTCATAATGACTCCATACTCCAGCCTCTCTACATTTGAAACCGTGTTGATCATCGCAATAAGGTAGGAATGGCGTCATGTGACACTAAGACTTTCTTTCGGTCAATTATTCCCCGCACATATCATGATTGAAACCACCTTCCCTCGAACGTCGCAACCATCACTGACTTCAAACTTTTCGCGAAACATTAGCTAACATTGTATAACCAGGAAAATCTGTATACCTATACTTATTCCCTCTGTTCATTTTTACATCTTCTAAATGATTATTTTTTTATATTCTGCAGAAATATTGATATTATTTGTCTTTTATTGTATTGTTTTATTTGTATTAATTGCACTGTTTTATTTGTATTTTTTATGTATTTACTCACTCCCCCTTCAATGCCTTTTGGCCCTGAGGCTATTATAAATAATAATACAAATTTCCATCGACTATATATTTTACTGTAGGAGGTGTTGACAGTAGCTATAATGATCGCGAAGACCAATTGGACGATCAGGAACCTTTTAAGGTGCCTCGAAATGATCAAAAAGAAGTGATATAGACAAATTTTACGGTAACACATCCAACAGAACCATCATACTGGGTCAAAGCACTTGGGCATGCGCTACATCGCCACCCTGCATTTAATGACCGAGGTCATCGTTACGGTTAACGCCTACTTCTTCAGTTCT
This sequence comes from Rhipicephalus microplus, assembly GCF_043290135.1. NCBI lineage: Eukaryota > Metazoa > Arthropoda > Arachnida > Ixodida > Ixodidae > Rhipicephalus > Rhipicephalus microplus. The sequence continues at coordinate 71,376,776 of NC_134702.1, read as the reverse complement.
ATGCGCACGTTGTCACTATGCTCGCAAGCAGGGTTGCCAGAAATTGCTACTTTGCAGCCACTTGGCTACTTTTTTAGGCGGTTGGGTAAATTTTGGCTACTGTTTTGTTGCCTCAATTTTCGCCAGCTCATATACATCTCAATACGTTGCTCCCGCTTTCGATCGAGTATGTGGACAATGGCATGGAAAGTTCAATTTCACCCTTGCACGGCACAAAAAGAACGTTGGTATACGCGTCGGGCGTATCGTGAAAAATGGTCTCCCAATGGTATGAGTTAGCACACATGGGACTATTGAAGGGCATATTCTCCAACTGATTGGAAGTAAACATGGAATTACGTGGATTAACGCTTATACTCATGTCGATTCACACGTATTCTAAAGCAGTTTTGTCCATACATAGTTTCAATATTTATAGATAAGAGACAAGGATTACATAGGGGGGAGGGGGTTACTCGACATCCTTATTCAGTTTCTTTCCGGGCAGTCCTTGATCAAAATATATCTTAGGGTGTCATACTTGCGTAAAAAATGACCTGATTTGCGAGCACTCGAAATAATTAGTACTCGGAAGTACTAAAATTATTAGTTACTCAAAATTATTAGTACTCGGAAGTACTATATCAAACGCAGGTAAGGGCACCAATTACGTGAGATATTGGTGCTTTATAGAACATTGGCATCCTGGTCGAAAAATGTAATTTAGGCTAACGGACTCATGAGTCGGCTCGCTCGCATTCACTTGGGCTCAGTTCGAGTGCAGGATGTGAGTTTAGGAGTGAGTTCGGGTGAGTAATATTTTAATGCGTTTGAGTCGGCGGGAGCCCAAAGCACCAAATGTATTTCATGAGAGGGTCTAAGTGAGCTCCACTGGTTTTTCTGACCTATGGTCGCCACGCATATCCTTAGGGGTCGGCGGCACGGTCTTCGAGGCACCTAAATTGATACTGCTTAAGTCACACCAGCTCGTGGCGTCGTTGAAGCGCCTCATTGGCGGCATTTTCAAACTAAGGACAGCAAAAAGCGTGCATCAGGGGGCGTTTAGAGAGGGGTACAATTGCCGTTTTACTTGCGACGTTACCGCCCTACACAGTGCTATAGATAGCTTGACGTTATGGTCGCAGCTCCCTAATGAATTGGTTACATGGTGGCCTTGATGATGTAGAGCCAGTATAATTCCATCGTGCCTGACCTGCTTCAGGGTGAAAATTATGCGGCCCAAATGCTACAGGCTTTCGTTCATCAATAATGAAATATGTTAAAAGCTTTAGCATCAACGTATGACGTCACAAACTTCGCGTTTGCCATACGGTTCACCAACAAGGTAGTTTGAGTGACGCCAGCGCATGACGTCACGAACCTTGCGTGTTCCATACGGTGCACAAGCATGGTGGTTTGAGTGACGTCAGAGAAATCTATCTATAAATTTCCAATTCTATTTGAGGAAGGGAATGTCTGATAAAGCCCGAGCTCAGGGAGTTCATGTGCACAAACCAGTATGTGGCAACTAAGGGCAACTGACGATGTTTTTAGAGAAACAGCTACGGCGAGAGATAGCTTCCAATGTAACTTGATTAAGCAAACAACTTTGCCTGCCTTCCCTCATCACACATTGGAAGGACTTCAATTTTTTTCTTGGAGGGGGGGGGGGGGGAGGGGTGCAGACAAAAAGTAAGTGTACAGACTAACACGTTGCGAAGAACAAGCATGTGTTTTCATTTGTGTTTAGTATATGCACCTGCGAATAGGGAGAATACACCTATATTTAGAAGTAGTCGATGTGATGAAGAGTCCCTCTGAATTAAACCGTGGTTTTAAAATGCTAGACCAAACATATTATTATAAATGATTGAAACAGTAATGTAATTGTCAATGTGAGTTAGTTTTAATCCTTTGAGAAAAACATTATCGGCGAAGTGTACCTATAGAATGCGGTTTTCATATGTTATTTGTATGTGGCACAGGGTGCCTATACCATAATGTTGAGAAAAATGCGATTTAGTGTGAAATCGGTAAGAAATACCAACAGCGCTTTTCAGACGCTGTTCATTCACTTTTGCTCTTGGCAGCTATCTGATGAACTTCTACCGAGATCAGAACTACAAATAACAAACGTTTGAGGGAGGCTGGCCTGAGGTCCTCAATTAAATGGCTGTATTATCATAATGAGGTGTGTCATACGCTGAAGCATTATACCACATCGTTCCAAAGCACCTGCGAAGTGAAGAAAAAAAAGAATTGTGCACCAGAATAATCAGTATATTTGTATATATTTATTGTTCTGCAATGCATACAGAGCCCAAAACTTGCTTATGCAGAACGAAAAATAAGACAGCTCGCTTAAGGCAACGACTCTTGCACTGAGGTAATAACATCCTCAAAGTCTTCCTCGATTAAACGCGACATTTTGTCTCTGACGTTTATTACACGTGCACCTAGGGGGCGCTGTCACTTAAGTTTTTTTTTTTTCGGAGGTGTATGGAAGGAAAACACATTTCATGCGACCGTGTATTTGATAGCTTACTTAACGAAAATAATCTAAAAAATGAACGTCATACCTTCTTCTACGCGTGTTCATGCATCAGATAGACACTGCGAGATACTAATATATAAAGCAGAGATATTCGTCGTGTTTAATGCTTACGATGGGAACGCGCCGATATCCGGAAATTTCAATTTTCAAATCCCTGCTATACGTTGCAGGAATCGCTCGGCTGTCATAGGCGATATCTCCAGCAGTGCTGGCAAGGCTAAGATTAAGGAGTACTGGACGTCGAAGAAAATCTACCACTACGCCGTCTTCGACATCGGTGTCAAGAAAAGCGAACTAAGCCAGGAAAAAATGATCATCGCAGAAGCGTTCGGCGTATTGAGAGTAAGAGACTTCGTGCGAGATGTTTTTACAACTAAGAAAACTAGAAACTAAAAATTACCGCAATGATCCACACAAAAGTGCGAACAATTATTGCATAATTGTTCATGGATTTTAACGTCAAAAAACCGAATAATTCTTACATCTTAAAGTATGACGGATGACATAGTGAAGGGCTCCAGATATTTTGACTATCTGGGGCTCTTCAACGTGCACGTAAATCAAGAAACCCGATACTGTAACATTTCGGCACCATCGAAATGCAGCTGGCGCAGCCTCTATTTCATTTTGCGACCTTCAGCTCAACAGCTAGCGCTATACCCATACGAAAATATTATGAAAATATTCGTAAAATAACGAATCAACAATGGAATAGGCTAAGAACATCAAGATGATGTAATGTCGGGCTCTAACCATGCGGCTTGAATTTGGCGTCCAGTAGAATGGAAAGTTTCGCTAATTGGAATACTTGCATGGTTGCCGCAGCGCTATAGAGGAAGACGGAAAAGCAGCATGTGCAGCATGAACGCTGTCTCACAACTGAAAGGCTTATTAAAAAAACCAATTGGAACAAACAAAGCCGATGCATAGGAAGAAAGTAAAAAGAAAGACATGTAAATTAAGCTGCACACGTGCACCTCCCAAAAAGTAACGTTTAATTTGATATTACATGGGCGAAACAAATATGCAAACTCATTGTCACTTGAGGAAATCAACACATGGCTCATGCTTGCGTCTCCCATTATTTTGATGTAAAAAGCTTCGCTCAGCCCCACAGCGGTGGTCTAGCGGCTTAGGTATTCGGCTGCTGACCCGCAGGTCGCGGGACTGAATACCGGCTGCGGCAGGTGCATTTTCGATAGAGGTAGAAATTTTGTAGACCAGTGTGCTCAGATTTGGGTGCACGTTAATAAACCTTAGGTGGTCAAGGTTTTTGGAGTCCTTTACTACGGCATCTCTCATACTCACATGGTGGTTTGGGGACCTTAAACACCACCTATCAACATTCAGGTGAACGTTAACGCGCCTGGCATTTCGTCCAGCGTGGTACGTAAACAGGCTTGATTGGCGGATCATGGAAAAGAGCTTTGCCCAGCAGTGCGTGCAGTCATGATGATGATGATTATACGCTTGCCAACAGGGGACTGCCTACAAACTAAAAGGAAGTTCTCTCGAAGGATAATATTTGGCTGGAGAAAATAAGGCAGGCATTCCAAATCGTACTGTTGTCCCTCAAGCGAAAAGGGCACAATAATTGCATGCAATTTCTTGAAAGGTATGAAGTGAAACACATAAAAAAGGAACCCTAGTGTCACCGGTCCCGTTAATTAGGGAGGCGATCGCCGGGCTAATTTTAAGGGCCGAAGTATCGGCGCCTCGAACTGCACCACAAAAGCGCGGACAATTTAGAAGGTGTCCTATTCGGCGCGCCAACGGACGTCGGCTGTGGTCCAAAAAACAAGTCAGAGCCGAGAGTTGATAAACAAAACAAAATTATATTTTCAAATATGGCAGATCAAACGATATACAAATATGTTCACTCGACAATGGTTGAATACGATATGTCAAAAATCAAACAACGTACTACACAGTACGATCAGCTACATTTGAAACAACGGACTGAAACAACAATACGCACTACAATGCAATCACATGCATCGAGCAACCAAGACACTTAAAGACTAAAGAGTTTGAAACTTATTCAGTCCAAAGTCCTTGGAGCAAAGTCTGAATGATACTCTTACAAGAATCACTCCCGCAAAGTCCAGCGCTGTGTCGATGCACTTGCACCGTAGTTTCTCTTCCAGGAAACCTCACGTCTTCAATTGGCCGCTCTCCAAGCACCAAACTTCGCCGGTAACACGTCGGCTTCCCACGCGCAGCTGTTGCAATGCGTCTTCGCTCGCTGGCGGTAGACACACTCTTCTGCTTGTAGCACCAGTCTTCACCCCTCAGGTGGAAATCCTCTTCTTCTCCTCCTTTGTCATTGAGGACAAAAGGCTTCGCCTACACGGCGGAAAGACCCTACGCACACTGGCGCTAAATTCATTCTTCTCCTGATTTTCTATCTCTGCTGCTCGGCTAAATAACCTTCGCGCTAGATTCCAGAAAGTTCTCATCATTTCCGTCGGCGCGATGCACAACCAAGGCTGGGGAAAGAGCGAGACGTTTCGAGGGCCGTCCGCGACACGTGATGCCTCTCTGCATCACCATGCCCCTTTCCTTCGAGAACCTTCTAGAGCTTGCTCGTCCGCCGATGTGAGGACCCAGAAACGTTCAAGGAATACGCAGCGCTAAGGGTACGGAAAAGGTAGGCGTGCCATTGAGAAATTAGAAAAAAGCAGAGGGGGTGAGAGAAGAAACATGGGAAGCCAATATCCTAGTTTGCATTAAAGGGGCCCTGCAGCACTTCAGATGCAAAGCAGCAATTCTTGACCCTTCCTTCCTTGTGAGACGCCGTCCACTCTAGTTACCGCTCCTCCCGCTAGAGGCGCTCTTAAAGAATTCGAAGGCGCTCTTAAAGAATCTGTTCTCACTGACGCAGTGCATCTAAACAGCAGAAAAGGAACACAGGACGCTGTGGCTAGCATTTTTGGATATCAAGGGAGCGTACGATAGCATGGTTCAAGAGGTATTGTGGGGAATACTGGACACACTGGGCGTGGAACATGTAGTCACTAATCTTTTAAAGGGTATCTATAAAGGTAACAAGGTTGTTATAAAGTGGGAAAAACAGGTATCCAAGCCTGCAGAGGTAAAACGGGGGCTTAGGCAGGGGTGCCCCCTATCACCCTTATTATTCATGATGTACCTGCAAGGATTAGAGGCAAAATTAGAGGGAAGTGGGCTGGGCTTCAACTTCTCTTTAGTCAAACAAGGAAAACTTATTGATCAGGCACTACCAGCATTAATGTACGCAGATGATATAGTGCAAATGGCCAACAACAAGGAAGATTTGCCGAGATTGATGGACATCTGCGGTAATGAGGGAGATAGGTTAGATTTTAGATTTTGTAAGGGAAAATCAGCAGTCATGATTTTCAATGACAACGAAGGTAGTGAGCTTAGAATACAGGAGGTCACGCTAGAGATTACAGATAAATACAAATATCTGGGCGTATGGATAAGCAATGGGACCGAGTATCTGAGGGAACACGAAATATACGTGACGGCTAAAGGTAACAGGAATGCAGCAGTCATGAAAAATAGGGCACTGTGGAATTACAATAGGTATGATGTTGTGAGAGGAATATGGAAAGGGGTCATGGTTTCTGGGCTGACGTTCGGCAATGCGGTCTTGTGCATGAGATCAGAAGTTCAAGCAAGATTAGAAATTAAGCAACGTGGAATAGGTAGGCTTGCTTTAGGAGCTGACGGGAATACACCAAATTAAGGAGTACAAGGTGATATGTGATGGACATCATTTGAGGGCAGGGAAGCTAGCAGCAAGATAAAATTTGAGAAGCGATTGAGACAAATGGGGGAAGAGCGTTGGGCTAGGAAGGTTTTCAGCTACTTGTACTTGAAGAATGTCGATACAAAATGGAGGAAGCGAACCAGGAAGTTGACTGGTAAATACTTAGAAAACAGCAGGTGGCCAAACCAAAAAGAACTATCGGTTAAGAAGAAAGTGAAGGAAATGGAGACTGACATGTGGAGAATGGGCATAATTAAGAAGTCCGCACTAGAGATCTATCGAACTTTTAAGCAGGAAATTGCCTAGGAAAGGATCTATGATAATACACGGGGTAGTTCTCTACTGTTTGAGGCCAGGACGGGAGTACTGCGAACCAAGACATATCAGGCCAAATACGAAGGGGTAGACACAGTATGCAGTGCGTGTGGAGAGGAAGAAGAAACTGCCGAACACTTGATAATGTTCTGTAAAGGGCTTCACCCTATAGTTCAGGATGATGGCGCAGAGTTTTTCAAAGCACTGGGGCTTAGGGACCGGAAGGGCAAAATAAACTTTAAGCGGGTAGACTTAACTAGAAGGAGGTTATCTGATTGGTGGCTAAAGTCAAGGCACGAGTGAAAATTAAACTTTTCACTGCAAAGTACGAATCCTCAAACTCACTGTTTAAGGAAAAAATGAATATAGTTTTTGGTTCATTAGGTATTACGGCTTGGTGGCGCTAGCCACTGCCCGATCTAAAGGGTACAGCCACATCCATCCATCCATTCATCCTTGAAGATTTCAGTACAAGGTGCTGGTGCTGGTCCAGGTGCCTAAAGCGAGGCTGCGTGTGGTGTCACTCAATAGGAGCGCATCGGTATTAGCTATGAACAATAGCCCTTCAACAGAGGCACCCCTTCCCCAAAATCCTAATAATTGTTGGATTTTCATGTCCCAAAACAACGACATCTTATGAGGAATGTTGTAGTGGAGGGCTCCGGAAAAATTGGCCTTGCTAGGTTTCTAAGCCTGCACCTGAATTTAAGTGCACGGGCCTAAAGCAGTTTCCCCCTCTATCGCAAATGCAACCGTCGCAGCTGGAATTCGATGCGACCTGCGGTTGAGCAGCCGCGTTCCTCAGTCAATAGACCACCACGGCGGGTCTGAAATTAAAAATAACGAATCCTGTGTACGAACGTGCTATCAGAGTTCTCCTACGGGGAGATGTGTGTATTTAAGCATGGTCGCAAAACTCAGCCATTCGGTAGTCGAGGTCTAAAGAGCACGTGAGCGAAATATCAGGGCACAACACGTCGGCGAGAATTTACAACTGATACTCAATGGCAGCCAGAACTAGTCCTTTCCACATTTGATGTCGCGTACCCAAGTTCACGGTCACTGGTTGATTTGGGCGTCGCAAGCTTCAGAGTTCCTTTGATCACCAAGAGATGCCGCCACATTACCACGTGTGTTAAGGCTCAATGAGCAAATAGGGAGCCTTCATGTGCGCACATGAAGGCTTTCTAACGTGTGTGCTCACGATCAGACTGAAAAGTAAGCCTCGCGTTTATAGAAAAAGAGAGAGTACTCGAGGTCACGACGCACGCGTAACGTAGCGTGTTTCTGCCGTGCAAATCCTCTCTGCTTAGCTTCCAACGGTCCCCCCACTGTAGCATACCGGTTAAGGTACTAGGCTGCTGACCCGCAGGTCGTGGTTTCGACACCGGCCTCAGAGGTCACATTTCGATGAGACGAAATGCTAGAAGTCCATGCATTGTGTGATGTCAGTGCACGTTGATGGTCAAAAGTTCCGGAGCCTTCCACTACGACGTCTCTTATAATCATATCTCAATTTTGAGACATAAATCCCTAGATATTATTAAATTAGCTGCCCCGCCTCGGTGGTCCAGCTGCTAAGGTAATCGGCTGCTGACCCGCAGGTCGCGGGTTTGAAGCGCGGCTGCAGCAGCTGCATTTCCGATGGAGGCGGAAGTGTTGTAGGCCCGTGAGCTCAGATTCGGGTGCACGTTCAAGAACCCCAGGTAGTCAAAATTTCCGGAGCCGTCTACGGCGTCTCTCAGAAACGTATGGTGGTTTAGGGGACGTTAAACCTCACATATCAATCATCAATTAATATTAAATAAGCTGCCAGCGCGCTCGTCGGGACTGGAGGAAAGAGAAAGCATTTACAGCGTGCGACAGATCAACTTCGCTCATGCTTGACAAATTCTAGAGAAAAAAATTGCGGCAGTTGATTCGGGACAGAAGAACGTTATTGAATGAAGCTTTTCGGCGGATTGTAGAAAAAGGACCGTAGGGCCCCTTTTCAACTATCCGCCATCACTTTGCACCCGTTTGTGCTCTCTTCTTTGTCCCCGCTTACCTGCGCGAACATTTCAAAACAACAGTGGCGATAAAATCGCAATGTATTGACGCCGCCCTATATGACTTGATCATGACTCAACAGGTCGCAGAATTTGTGACGTCATCGCATAACATCGTGGCTTGGTCAAGCTCAAGCCAAAAGTAGTTGCTTGGTGCCTCCGTGATCGTCAGAGGAGGTTGAGGGCTTCGATACCTCAACCGCATTACTGTGACACTGCTACCAGGAAGTCGAGTACGTCATCCTGGACGTGATTGAGAACAAGGAGCGCACTACACTCGCCTCGTCATTGTCATGCTGCTGTCGGTGTGTTTTGCAACTCTTCCGTGGTGTCCGTCTCAATGACACAAATCGCGGTTAACTTGAGAAGCGGATTTTGAATACATTTTTAAAGGAGCTAGAGCACTAATTTGTTCAATTCGAGAGACAAAATCAACTCTTATTTTTTTACACAGGCATTCAGGAGGCTGCAGGAGGACCTGGAAAAAAGCAATCCGATACAGCAGCCCAATCGCGGCTTTCTCGTTGCGAGCTATTATATATGGCCGAAGGCTGACGATACCCCACCTGCGGTATTTACAGAAAACATTCAGTGAGTATTGAAATTCACGCACTTCGGAATTTAGTTACCATCAGTCGAGTGGACGTGGATACGTTGACGGGGCTGGTTAACGTCATTTCTGAAACGGAGTGATAGATGAAGCCACCATAATCCGACTGAGCATAGCTGTTATGCCTGCGTCGGTTAATATTGTCACGATGAGTCACAAGTACTGGGGGATTTATTAAACCACCAGGTAGCTAGCACTAGGACGATGCGTGAGTCGTGGCTGGCTCTCGAGCAAAGAAGAAGGCGATCTTCTTTTTTCCTCCAGATTTAGAGCCGCTCTTGCTGTCAACCCACTACGTGCTGGCGGCATTATCCCCCCTTCCGAAAAGAAAAAAAAACAAGTACCAAAAAGAGGAAAGGAAAGTACATAGCAGCACCGCGATGCTACTACATAGGCACGTAAAAAAAAAAGGAAATTCGGATGAAGTGAAAGTAAAAATTGAAGAGCGTGCCAACATAGGAAACGTCAATGAACGAGAAAGTAAGTTCACAAAATAAACAAAAAACACAAAGAACGCTGTACGGTAAAGGAAAAGTTACGAACAACGCGCAATAAATGGCTTCATGCGCAACACATGAACGACGTCCGGCCTCAGCCGTGTCCTGCTCCGTGCATGGGGTGTTGAGTCCGGAACTACTTCGTAGTTCACGTCACTGACGCGGCGTAACACTTTATATGGGCCAAAGTACCGGCTCAGCAACTTTTCACTAAGGCCACGGCGGCGGACGGGCGTCCACACCCAAACTTGATCTCCGGGGCTGTAAAACACTTCTCTGTGGCGGGTATTATAGCGTCGTGTGTCTGCCTGCTGTTGCTGGCCGATGTGCAGTCGCGCGAGCTGCCGGGCTTCCTCGGCACGCTCTGCGAGTTCTTCGGCGTCTGTTGCCAACTCGTCTTCGTCCTGACACGGTAGCATTGAGTCTAGCATGGTCTGCGCTTCGCGGCCGTAGAGAAGCCGAAATGGCGTGAATCGCGTGGTCTCTTGCACGGCGGTATTATACGCGAAGGTCACGTAAGGCAAGATCCGGTCCCATGTTTTGTGCTGTACGTCGATGTACATTGAGATCATGTCTGCGAGGGTCTTATTCAGTCGTTCAGTAAGTCCGTTGGTTTGCGGGTGGTACGCAGTTGTCCTTCGGTGTCTGGTGTTGCTCAGTTTGAAAACTTCGTCCGTAAGCTGCGCCGTGAATGCCGTCCCTCTGTCGGTTATTACACTGGAAGGAGCACCGTGTCGTAACACGATGTGGCGCATGAAAAATTGTGCTACCTCAGAAGCCGTGGCTCGTGGGATCGCCTGGGTTTCAGCGTAGCGTGTCAAATAGTCGGTCGCGACGATCACCCATTTGTTGCTGTCCGCAGACATAGGAAATGGCCCGAGAATGTCCATGCCGACTTGGTCGAACGGCGTGCAGGGTGCTTCAATGGGCTGAAGTGAACCAGCTGGCTTAACAGATGGTTGCTTTCGGCGCTGACATTCCCGACAGCTCTTTACGTACTTCTTTACGCTTGCTGAAAGTCCTGGCCAATAGTACCTCTCGCTCACTCTGGCAAGTGTCCTTGAGTAGCCCAGATGACCGGATGTGGGTTCGTCATGGCAAGCGAAGAGGACGTCGTCTCGCATGTCTCGAGGAACCACCAGGAGGTAAGCACGATTGTTCGAACGAGCGTTCTTCTTGTACAGCACACCGTGTCGTAGGCAGAACGACGTCAACGAGCGGGATAAATGACGTGGTATAATTGCGCCCTGGCCCTCTAAATGATCAATGATTGGACGAATCTCTGCATCATCTCGCTGTCGTTTGCCCAAGTCTGATGCACTAACAGCGCCCAGAAAGCCTTCGTCTTCCTCTGCTTCCTGACTGACGACATGAAGGGGTGCGCGTGACAGTGTGTCAGCGTCCTCATGCTTACGGCCGGACTTATGGACGATGGTGACATCAAATTCCTGCAGCCGCAAACTCCACCGTGCTAGCCGACCTGAAGGGTCACGCAGGCTTGCCAACCAACAGAGCGCGTGATGGTCCGTCACTATCTTGAAGGGACGACCGTAAAGGTACGGGCGGAACTTGGTGATTGCCCACACGACTGCGAGGCACTCTTTCTCCGTAGTGGAATAATTCGCCTCGGCACGGGATAGAGAGCGGCTGGCGTAGGCTATCACTCTTTCGATGTCCTCTTGACGCTGAACGAGCACTGCACCGAGCCCAATGTTACTAGCGTCGGTATGGACCTCCGTGTCAGCATCATCGTCGAAATGAGCGAGAACGGGCGCTGATTGCATGCGCTGTCGCAGCTCATCGAAAGCTGCTTGTTGCTCATTTTCCCAGACAAACGGCGTGTCGTCCCTTGTGAGACGAGTCAGAGGTTCTGCTATCTGTGAAAAGCCATGAATGAATCGGCGATAGTAGGCGCACAAACCAAGGAAGCGCCGGACGGCTTTCTTATCGACAGGAGCTGGTAATTCGGCAACAGCGGCAAGCTTGTCCGGATCGGGACGGATTCCTTCGGCGCTAACTACATGTCCAAGAAATTTTAGTTCTTTATAGCCGAAGTGGCACTTCTGTGGCTTTAGTGTGAGGTCCGCCGATCGGATAGCCTCCAGCACGCTGCGCAGACGGTGAAGGTGCTGCTCAAACGTGGTAGAGAAGGCCACCACATCATCAAGGTAGACAAGACAAGTCTGCCACTTGAGCCCTGTGAGGACAGTGTCCATCATTCGCTGGAAAGTTGCCGGTGCTGAACACAAGCCAAAAGGGAGCACTCGAAATTGGTATAGGCCGTCTGGAGTCACAAAGGCTGTTTTCTCACGGTCTCGCTGATCTACTTCGATTTGCCAATACCCGCTTTTGAGATCGAGAGAAGTGAAATAATGGGCACGACGAAGTCTATCCAGCGAATCGTCGATACGTGGCAGCGGATAGACATCCTTTTTCGTCACGTTGTTAAGCTTTCGGTAGTCGACGCAGAAGCGTAGCGACCCGTCCTTCTTTTTGACAAGTACGACTGGAGATGACCACGGGCTGTTAGATGGTTCAATAACGCCATCGTCAAGCATCTCGGTGACTTGCGTACGTATTGCTTCACGTTCTTTGGCCGACACGCGGTAGGGGTTCTGGTGTATCGGACGTGCGTCTTCGTACGTGATGATCCTGTGTTGAGTGATGGACGTCTGGCGGATCTTTGAGCAAGTTGCGAAGCAAGACCTGAACTCGAACAAAAGCGCTCGTAGTGCAGTCTGGTTAACGGTGGGCAGATCAGGATTGATGTCAATATTACTCATTGACGTGTCGGCGGTATCCACTATTTCGGACGTGAAACAGTTGGTGACGTTTGCTACTTCGTGGGCAAACGCTATCGAAGTGCCACGGAAAAGATGTCGATGCTCGTTGCTAAAGTTGGTTACGAGCAATTCAGATCGACCATCACGAAGGTGTATTACACTTCTAGCTACACAAATGCCTTGCTGCAGGAGGTGTTCTAAATTTGTCTCAGCCACCACATCGCCATCGCCCAAACCACAGCATGTTACGTCGACTAGAACACTTGTTCGTGGAGGAAGCGTCACACTCTGTTCAGAAATACGGAGTACGTCGACACGCCTTCCACCATCTTGCACGTTGATTGCTCGCTGGGCTGAGAACGTGACGCGGCGCTCTTGTAGATCAATGATAGCTCCATTTTCTTGTAGAAAGTCAATTCCCAGAATGACGTCACGGGAACATTCGCGTAGAACAAGGCAGCTTGCTACGAATGTGTACCCTTGAATCTGTACTCTAGTTGTGCAGGCACCCAGTGGAGTAACGACGTGGCCACCAGCTGTCCGAATCTGCGAGTTATGCCACGGCGTGATGACTTTCTTCAGCTGCGTTGTCAGTTTCCCGCTCAGTATGGAATAGTCTGCGCCGGTGTCCACTAACGCATTAACTGCACAACCATCAATTGTCACTGCTATGTCGAGTGAAAGTCGGCCATCCTTTGCAGCAGTATGTGATGTCGGACCGGTTTCCGTACAGTTCTGCGTCAATGGGAGGTCTTCAGCGCTTCGACGTTCAGCGACCCCGCCCCCAGAGGTCGCTTGGTCTAGTTTTCCCGACGGGGGCTGGGAGACCGTGTGGTAGAATACCGCTGGGGCGTTGATGAAAATCGCCTCGGTGATGGCGAGCGCGACTGGCGCCCGGCAGATGGTGGTGCATGCTGCTGGGAGAGGTAGTTTTCGATGTCGCGCGGTCTCTGGCCGTAACGGGGTGGCGGTGAGTACGCAGAGAAGCCGCGAAGCCCAAGACGGCGTTATGGGCACTGGCGGTACAAGTGATCAGCTTCTCCACAGTGAAAGCACAGAGGCCGGCGATCAGGTGTGCGCCAAACATCAGACTTTCGAGGAGACGTGCGCCGATCGTCGATGTACTGAATTGGTTGCACTGAACGATGGGCGACAGAAGCACCAGGGACAAAGGCCAACGGTGGTGCCGTGTACGTGCCTTCGTAGCACGGCATGTGCTGCGCTGACTGTAGTGAAACAGCAGGAACAGGATGGACGAATAATGGCGGCGATGCAGCAGGGCGTTTCAAAGCTTCTGCGTAGGTTGTCTCACGGCGGTATTCAGCAGGAGCTGGCACAGTTGTATCATGAGGCAAGGTGTCCCGGAGGGCCTGGTGCAGCTCATCCTTGATCACAGTTGTAATAGAGTTTACTGTAGGATGAGGTGTTACACCAGCCTTTTGTAACTCTTCACGTATTATACCACGGATGAGTTCACGTAGATAGTCGTTGTTGGTTCTAGTGGCGGTGAAAATGTCGGCAGTAGACATGCCATTGACTTGCCTGTTGTATTGGTTGGATCGCTGCTGCAGCATTTTTTCCATTGTCACGGCCTCGGACAAGAACTCCGCGACCGTCTTCGGAGGGCTGCGCACGAGGCCGGCAAAAAGCTGGTCCTTGACACCGCGCATCAAGTGACGCAACTTCTTGTCCTCCGTCATTCTTGAATCGGCCCGTCGGAAGAGGCGCGTCATGTCTTCGACGAACGTGGTCACAGTTTCGTTTGGCAGCTGGACGCGGGCCAGAATAGCTCGTTCAGCTCGTTCTTGGCGATCAGCACTGGCATACGTCTGCAGAAGTCTACGAGAGAATTCGGGCCACGTCGTCAGCAGTTCCTCTCGGTTTTGATACCACGTACGTGCCCCGTCTTCGAGATAGAAGTAGACACGACCCAGTTTCGCCGCGTCGTCCCACTGATTCAAGGCGGCTACGCGCTCGAAATCCGCCAACCAGTCCTCAACGTCTTCGTGCTCCGAGCCATGGAACGTCGCCGGTGCGCGTGGGCTTTCCAACGTGTAGCGGTTCGACGTCGTGCTTCCCGTGCCGGTCGCCGAGGTTTGCACCGAAGCGCTGGTCATGTTTGTCGACGTGGTGGGAGCAGTATCGTCGGCTTCCGGAGGCAATCCCCTGATTCGGCGGCTGGTCCGATGCACGGGAGTATTGACTGGCACTGGACTTGTATCGCGGCTTCCTGGGGGGGTCTGCAGCATCCGTGAGACTACCCAGCACTTCCACCAGTTGTCACGATGAGTCACAAGTACTGGGGGATTTATTAAACCACCAGGTAGCTAGCACTAGGACGATGCGTGAGTCGTGGCTGGCTCTGGAGCAAAGAAGAAGGCGATCTTCTTTTTTCCTCCAGATTTAGAGCCGCTCTTGCTGTCAACCCACTACGTGCTGGCAGCAATATGGAGAGCTTTAGCACAATGCGCCCAAAGCTTTACGCAATTACCTTTATTTCGGCCATCGTACATGACCCATGTATTAACCACTCTTCGGAGTAGCTTATCAACCTCTATTTTTTTGTTTTTGAAAACGGCGCACGTACTCATGATTACCCTCTAAGCTCCTAGGACAGCATCAATCTCATAAAGACCCCAGCAGTTCTCCACTGTAGAGCATTGCTTATGGAGCTGGGCTGCATACACAAAAGCTGCTGGTTCGATACCAGTCGCGGTGGGTGCGTTTCGATGGTGGCGAAATGGCAGAGCCCCGTGTACAATATATCGACCTATATGTCAGTTCAGGTTAAAGAACTCCAGGTGGTCGAAGTTACCAGAGCCCTTCACTACGGCGTCTCTCATGATCATATGTAAACTCTGTGAATAACAAACTGAGAATGGGTGGTGAGGCACTTCTCAAAATAACTGTGTCATCGTAGTAATCATGATTTGGAAGCTTGCGCAAGCTTCAGTCCACCATTATTGGCAATGTATATAGACTGTCGCACTGCCAAGCCAAGGAGATTTCAGGAGCATCCTCTCGAGGTGGGTCAGTACGGCAGCAGTAGGCAATCGCACCCTTGTTTGGCTGTACTAGCCTCCGTATCAACGCGTTAGCGAGAAATGGGCGCTACGACTTTGTATGTTTTCTGCATCAGTAAACAATATGGGCACTCCGTGACACGATAAACACAGATCACTCGTTTGAGGCGCGCCCTTCTCGCGAAGAACAGGTGGAAACTAGCGCTTTCAATGATACTCCTCAGAGTACACATATCAGCTACGTGATGTTTTCTGCAGCCTTGAAGGTTAGTTAATTGTCATCGCCTGACCTTTTGGTTAAAATTCATCCTGTTTTACTTGCGCACAACATTCGTCAGTGCTTCTGAAGTGCATGAATCTCGAGAAATTGCACGTGGGAAGTCGGGTTTGGCCGTTATTTGCCCTTCAATAAGAACTGAACAATCACAAATAGATCAGCGCTGCGCCGCTTCTTTTGGTAGGCTCTTCGATAAATGGCAGCCCACTGCAAGCGATTTGCGTGTTCGCCAGTTTGAAAGCAAAATCAGCGAAACGTATACTTCGCACCCAGATAATATGGCGACGCGATGTAATCAAGACTGTTCGGCGGAGAAACTTCTTCAAATACTTCAATATACGTGATGTTGAAAGAAACCATATTTGAAGACGAGGATTTTACATTGCACATAGAAGGCTGTAAAAGCACAGATAGTGAAAGTGATAATGAAGGATAAGCGGCTAACTCATGAGCAGACAGTTCACGTTGCCTCGGACATTATTGTTTTTTTACACGTTTATTATCCTTGAGCGAAATCAAAATAAAAGCATAGTTTTTCTTGAGAATTGCATGCAACGCAGTTATTGGGGATAATATAGAGCGCAACGTCGAATAATTCGTCGTTGCGAAAAACATTCATGTGCATTCTCTTCGATATTCATGTTTCGATTGTTCTGATCGAATCTACACACCAGAGTACAGTGTGCGACTAGCTCGCGGCTAGTCTAAGCAAGGCTGACACAAATGCCACTGAATGGGGTGTTAAATGCTTTCATTTCATTGATTTCATTGATTTATATGTGGGGTTTAACATCCCCAAACTATCATACGTTCATGAGAGACGCCTTAGCGAAGGGCTACGGCAATTTCGACCACCTGGGGTTCTGAAAAAAACATGTTAAGCGAAAATACTTTAAAAAGTCATTTTCTTCTTTTTCCGTTATTTCTCATCTGCATGGGGCCTCTTCAGAACCAGAATTGGTAGTATATTTGTGCTAGTGCAACGATTGTCTCTGTAAAAATGTCATACTCCAAAACTTGTGTTGCAGCCTGGCAGGCCCCCATACTGACGTAGCAAGGAATTCCTTGCGATTAAAGCATTATAGCAATACGGAAAAGTTACAGTATGCAAGATGGAGTGAATTTTGCACATTCAGAAAAGAATGGGCCTAGAACTGCTAAAACTAAAGAAAGCAGAGGCAACAAGCTTTCTATCGGGAAAGCTATTTCTGGTCGGCGACGTCTTAGTTGTGTCATAATTCGCAAGCACCAAAAGTATTATCGTTGGGCCATGAAAAAAAAATAAAGCGAACTTGGTGGGCATGCGAAAAGCGGTCTGGTCCACATATTTTTACGTGAAATCAAAAACACCGACCAATTCAAGAGCCTTTGCAAGAAAGCTCCGATACTTTCTGCATTTCAACAAAGCCCAACTGAATGGTGAACGATCGGTTCATAAAGAACACCTTCCAGCTTATGTTGTTGAGGCTGTTAATTCAAGTTATTTGGAACTACAGCTCATCAAAAATTACTTGCTAAATGTCTCCGTGGAAAACTTAAAAGCATAACGAGTCGTTGGATTCTAGTGTGTGAGCGCGTCCCCCAAAAAATGTTTTCCTCAAGCTCCAAACACTCTAAATATGTACTCTTGATGATGTGTTCACTTCACTTTCAATGCTAGCAATATAACCAACATGAATGTGCTGCACTATCTTAAAATTTTGCCAGGGCATTGCACCGCACAGCGCCTACGCATCCTCGAACTGCAACGACAGTACTTTGCTGACGCGTCTGCATAGCAGGCGACAATTGAGGCACGCCCGGCGAGACGATTAAACACACGCATGCACATAAAAAAGGTGCAGGTGATAAGTATCTGGCTGATGCTTATTGAAAAAGTTCGTTGATTTGCCGTTATCTTGTTGTAATTTGAAATAATTGAGATTTTGAACTTTGAGTGCGATTATCTCAAAATGCCATTTTTTGTACACATGCTTTTTTTGCTTCGCAATCACAGTAGGTTTCGGCCAGCATTTAGATAACGTAATAGGAAATATGCTAAAGCTGAGTTATTGTCGTGTGAGGAAGTGCTGTTCTGCGACAGGACATCTAATGGCTATTATAGAGTGATAATTAGGCACCTGAAGTAAAAAAAAAGTTACAGAACTTCAGCATTACAACTTTGAGTGCTAAATCTACTTCGGTATGAAGAGGAACGACTCATTATTACGCTTATAGTAACATATTTTTTTGTATCGTTTATTGTTGTGGATAAAAGTTTACATAAACTTCGCCTAAAATACCTGGCGAGTATAGAGCTTACCCTGTTCCCTTTACCTGCACCCAAATCTGAGCACATGGGCCTGAAGCATTTTCGCCTCCATCAAAAATGCAGCCACCGCAGCCGGCATTCAATCTCGTGATTTGTGGGTCAGCAGCGGATTACCTTAGCCGCTAGGCCACTGTGGTGGGGCCTTGCATTTCGTTGAAGGAGTAACTGTGGGCTTCTCACTGTGCAAGTGATGACGACGCCGTTATGTGTTTGCAAGCCATCAACATGTGAAACATTTGGTCCTGGGCATCAGTGATGGCGCTACTCACTAGCGGCCGATCACTGCGGCAAAGACGTCAGTCATGCTCGGATCAAATACCCTTCAGTTCATACGTCAGTTCTAGTGCATGTATTTTTTTTCTTTGTAGCAGTCGCAGAATTTCATAGAGCATCGTTCATGCAGGGTATTGGGACTGAAGTATATAGAACCTTTCACACTGAGGCGGCAAATAATTGGGTGGCGAGCAATTAGCACTTTTTATTTTTGGGGAAACAAACTATGGGCTCACATCCATTTCGGGGGAGCTCATGAGTTCACCTGTGAAAGTGGCATGGGCAGTATATGCCCGCAGGTCTTATCTATACCTATGGTAATGTACTCGTTGAACTTTCTATGGAGGCCATCTTGAATCATGCAGCGCGCCACCTATAATTCGTGAGCACTGTAAATATTAAGCGCCTAGCGCAGCCACTTATGGGGTCCGCTAAGGTAGGCGAGGAGGGGGGGGGGCAGAGGGACGTGCTGATGGAAGCGGGAAGTAATGTCTCGGCTATCTGCAACAGTTATTCATGTCGAGATGGATAACGGCGCAAGGGAAGACACGTGACAAGGAGATTACCGAAGATGAGCGCTTACTTCCAACTTAAGTCTATTGCGAAGAACAACCAATTTATGAAAAAACGACAGCGTACTATAAAAATCAGAGCGTGTGATGAAAAACGCTCTCTTTGCCGGAACAGCTCACAAGTTCTTCCCAATAAACTTTAGTTCTAAGTCGGTGCTCGTCTTCGTTAATATCATTGTCCCGTACAGGCTTCCCAGGCACTGTAACTATTTTCTAAATGGCACACCGACTATTCAATCATTCCATCGACCATAGGCGGCGCAAGACAGGTCAAAATAGCGGACCAGACGAGGATGATGCCATAGAGTTCCTCACAATCAAACCTAGAGGAAAATCTGGTGCTAGTGAGCTGCTCGATGCAAGGGAATGACGGGATATGTGAGCTTCAAACTTGCCTCGGATTTGTATACCTCAAAAACGCGTCTGGCTTCACGTTAAAATGACTGATTTTTTTTACTAAACGAGCACGTAATCAACTAATTATTTTTGGTCATTGCACAGAAACTTACATTGTTTAAACCTTCTAGGTTGATGTGCAATTATACGAATCGTCAGAAGTAACCAACGGCCGCTAAACTTGGCAGGCAGACGACAAGGCGAGCGTTCTTTCCAGCACTTTTATGTCGTCTGGTTCTTTCCTTCGCCGTTTGGTTGTGCCGTCAAGGTGGCTGGACTTTTATTTTAGAATATAACAGGCGCGAAGAATATCCGCTTATAAACGTTTTGTTTTAGAGACGCTTTATTTACGTAGTCGTATTCGCTTTTGAGCCGAAGCTTTCCTCAACGCCAGCCAGCACAAGCCTCGCAGACACATATACCGTCATTCCCAGCGCACCAACATCGCCCCTGAAGCAATTCGCATAGACGGTGGCGCCACACTTCCTTCTAGGTATTTGTGAGAAACTCTACGAGTGAAGCGATCTCGCAAGCATGCGCATCTGGACTAGCAAAGGACGTCAGGCCCTCTAGCATCGCCGCACGCAGACTTCTTCTCGCTAAAGGAACGCTGACCACGTGTTTGAAGGCAAAGCATTCGGTCACATCATTTGCGTTGCAGATTGTTATCACCTTGTGCGAGCTTCGGAGGTGAGCCATGTGGCGCCACCTGTGTTGCTGGAATTACCGAATAGTCTCAAACAACGCTGTGGTTCAGTTATTTATGTGTCTGTTTCTGGAGGCGCTCACAGTGTTGATGAGGATGTCGGTACATTGCAGGAAATTCCCTCTGGACGCTGTCATCATATTGACGCACATGACGTTTGACGAATTCGAGGCGAAGCTACCGTGTGCCATCACAGCAGCAGCGCCTTATAAACTTCTCGACGTAGTAAACATTTTGGACATGGTGAGAGTCTGCGGCGCGTTCGTTTTGCTGTTATATGTAATTATACCGGCAGTGTAGGCATTGTTACGATTTTGACTGGTCCGTATCAAAATGTTTTGCATTCTGTCACTTAATGTGAGAATCAACAAACAATTAATTCGCCGCGAGGGCCTCCACTAGAGGCGCCAGCGCTGCGACCGTTTTGACGTCACAGGATGCGTGCACTCGCCTTGCTGCTTATTAGTTGTGATACGACAGCTTTGCTTTCGCCACACCACTTGAATCGTACCCCATGGCTGCACCTGTTTTTAGACACGAATTTACGATGCAAGTTCGACACTACAGTGCCACCGGGGACACCAATTCACAGTTTGCTTGCCCATATTATCAGGTCTTACCGCTTTTTAAGAACTGCGCTTCAAAACAAATAGAAGCACGCACGGTGTCAACAGCAAAAGCACAGGAAAGGCGGTGTTCTAGCAGACAACAAAACCCGACATCATATGAGTGACGTCATCACGTAGGTGGTGCCACGGTATGTCATCGAGGCCAATAATGTCAAGGAATGTATAGGAGGCGTTATGTCGTTATCTTTTCGTCTACTGTTCTTTCTTCCCATTTACATTACTTTATTATTACATTGCATTTTATTATTTTCTGTACTCTCCGAAACATTATAAACCGTAAGTTATCATTGTTGTTGTATCTAACAAAGAAAAACAAGGCCTTCAAACTTCCAAGTTTCTTCGTGTAGAGGGATGGTGTCGTTCTGACAGACGTGGTGCTTTTAGATAGCACGCGATTGATTATTGATCAGCTACCAGCTCGTGATAAATTCAGAAGCTACGTGTCACCAACGGGCAGACGGAAGAGCGTTCCGCACTCACCGTAATGGCCACTGGTGGCGCTGATCGACGCTCTCACGTTTAAATGCCCAAGTGTACCCCATGAAGGGGATGGAGGGATGGCCGCCATCGTAGCTCAGTGGTAGGGCCTCGGCTGTGTCACTCGAAGCTCACAGGCTTGGTCCCGGCCCCCAGCATGTAATCTTTCCGTTCGACTTTTCTGTCTTGAAATTTACATTACATTTACCACTAATAACATTCCCTATTCTTTCCTTGGCAATATTTTCGGTTAAGTATTAATGTTATTCTGCCCAACAAAGAAAAAAACAAGCCCTTCGAAATTTTCGTCTTTCAGTGACTTTTGTGTGAAGCTGTACTCCACAAACACTGAACCAACTGAGTGCATAGCCAGTCAGTCCGAGAAGTATGGTATTTTCATTGCTATATCCACGATATGTTTAGATTGTACATGTGTCGTTTAACTCGCTAACATTATTAGGAAGAGTTCGAGGTCCTAATTCTTGTTCTGCGATTGCGTTAGTTTTATTTAGGAAGGGAGATAAAATTGTGCTGATTGTCAGTGTAAACAGCTAGAAGCAGATGTATTTCGTAAGTAATTACCATTGTTTTCCCGTTTTCGTTTCAATATATTGTACGGTAGATTGAAGTACTTCGTAACCCCAGCTGGTGAAGATCTCCGGAGTTCTCCACTACGTTGTCTCTCATAATCATGATGCTTTTGGGACGTTAACACTCAATTATTGTTATTATATTATTTACTGAGTTATCGTTCAATTACTGACCTCGAAATTTGAACTGGTGAAAAAATCCGATGAAAAACAAAGTTCGTGGTTCGCAACTTTTGAAAAAGTTCTCCGATTCGGGAATTCACACATACACACCAAAATCCCGTCGTTTTCTCGGAGTTCTATCGCCTGTAGTTTTTACACTTGAAAATCGCCTTTCAGAAAAATGCAGGCCTTATCGAAATGGTTTCGCTGTTCGAAAAAAAAAAACACTTTCAGCGTTGTTTTCTGACAAAGGACTCTACTACACTTGAGGCGAACTACAATACGGTAGTCTCCTCAGACACACTTTTATCAAATTTCAATAAGGCTTCGTTATGTATTCTTTTATCATTCCGATTCAAACTAGAAATAGCGGTCAAGTTGCTTCGCTTATATATCTTCAATAACATTGCTTAGTGGAATAACATGATTGTGTACCAAGACAGCTAGATATAACCATTATAGCCAAAGAGAAATATCAATTTTGTCGCATAAACTTGCATAATGGTAAGTCATGTTGAACGGTGGCTTTGGTTTAGTACTTGGGGTCCCATACTCTGGGTCATACATCAGATGCAACGCTCTGGAAGCTATGCTAGGAGTGCGGCCTCCGAGATGTGTGAGTGTGTGTGCGCGTGCCTCGCCCTTAGCTTTTGTCGTTGTAATGATCGTGCAAGCCGATCATGAGCTCAACGCACTGCAAATGCAACATCAAAAAGCGAAAACAAAAGCTCGCAGCCCAAGCATGCCGTAAAGATGGCTGGCCAGTGAAGCCGAAACTTGCTGCCAGAGACGGTTGCACATCGCAGTCGATGTCACTCGAAAAGCTCCCGCCGAAGACAGATGTCGGCCCCAGCATACGCATTTTTTGTCATTGCCATGTTGGCGCTGCTCTGCCTACAACGCCGCTTCCGTGGGTCGCCATTGTCGTTTGCATTCGGTTAGGCACGCTGCTGGATCCTCGGTGCGCAGTTCCTGCTTGCGTCTCGCCACACGGGTTTCTTCTTGTGCCCGAACGGCTGCATTGGCCTGGCGAACATGAATTCTCTCGCGGATAAGCTTTTGAAAGTTGTCTCGAGTTGGGCGTCCCACAATCTATGCCCTCCTCATGTGAAAGTTGTAATCTGAACCTTCCTGCTTCGATGAAATCTTCCCCCGCCCCATAGCCCGTCACGTCATGTTTGTTTACATCCCTCCTTGGCCTGTAGATCTGCTTGACGACTTTCCTTGGTTGATAGGCGACGCACCCACGCGCTAACTGAGCGGGGGTCAAATTAGCTCATTTTCCATCATCCCTTCTTTGTCTCCTCTCACATTCCTTTCTCTCCCACTCCCTCTCGATGTGTAACGCTACGTTGCGATTGCTGTGAGGTGACTTCGATGAGAAACGGTGCTGTATTTTAAGGACAATAGTCTTTCTTGGGGACCTTCGACGCAAAAATTTTGGTTTGTCTCTCTGTACATTTGTCTGTTTGTCAACTCTTAACGGCATTGGGTACTTGAAACGGCTGACCCCATCCGCAGCACCCACTTACGTTGCTCAGAATTGAGCGTTCATTCTTGTGCAGTTGTCAATTAAAAAGCAATTATTGCACATGTTTGGGGCACCATAACACCACGCATATGTTCTGTATGCGAGCCTTTTACTGGAAAAGGCATACATAAATAATTTTAAGAACCGTAGCGCTTATCACGGTGCGCTGATCATGCAACGCTTGCACGGAAACACGAGTGTTTCCAACGCTTTGCTAATAAGAGACGGTGGTGGCACCTACCTGTCGCCTTGCGTTCTACACTTCCACCTGTGAGATGGGTGCGCACAACCGTCTCGGAGCCACGCACTTTGTTTTATAAAAAAAAACTGCCAGATGGCGCTTATGTCTCACGTGTGACGTGACTTGATGCGCTTGTTCGCCTCCACTACACGCTCGAGGCACTTGATGTAGCGCCTCCAGAATACCATTCACCGATTTTATATTTTTTTGCGCGGAACATCTAATAAATGTCTTGTTCACTCTCTCCACACGCAAGACTATCGTCTTTCGACGAAATTTGCAGATTAAATGCAGATACAGGGCCCAGTTTTTTTTACTCCATTCTTCTCTCTTTCAACGCCGCTCCGTCGACACTGCTGCACGCGGGCTCGGTGGCACGACGTTGAGGGCGATGCTCCCGATAGAGCGCGCGCTTGGGTGTGACGTAGAGAACGACGTAACTGGTGAAATAGCCAATGGAAGCGTTGATCGTTTCTCCTGGCGAACAGTTTCCTGCTTCGCGTAGCGCAAGAGTCGGCAAACGTTTGAGGTGATTAGGGCCAAAATGCATCAAGCTGATGCGCCTGGTGCTGCACGGTGGATCATGTGGGGTGAGTGGCGTGCTTTGGAGGCAAACAGAAAATTTGAAGAATGGACAGTATTGGTGTACGAAACCGTACTACATATATATTCATGCTTATTTACTGCACAGTGACAATACGGTTGCAATTCAGAAATGTAGCTAGCAAGCAAAAAAAAATACTGCTCTTTCAACGCCGCTTTTGGACTTAGCAGTCCTAGCCAACCCGCAAATATCTACATCACTCTTGCTCCTCGAATGACGCCCAACAAAATGTTCATCAGTTACTCGAGAGGCGTTTTATCGGTTAGCTAAAATGGGAGGGGTGCTTCAGAGGTGTCATGACCTCAAGCCGAGGGCAACACACAAAAGCGTCTTGGGCCGCAAGTTGCCGAGCCCTGGCCTACAGCATTCGTTGTAAAAAAAATGCTATGCAGTTCATAAAAACTTGCCGACAACCCTGTAACAGAGTGCGTTTATATCTGAGGCCCAAAGTGTCTTCATTTATTACTCAGTCTCAAAACAAAAAAGTGGTAAAATCGTCGGACTATTTCTTGGCGCGCACGTATCTATCGAAATATTGGTAGCCATCTACAGTATATATATATATATATATATATATATATATATATATATATATATATATATATATATATATATATATATATATATATATATATATATATATATATATATATATATATATATATATATATATATATATATATATATATATATATATATATATATATATATATATATATATTCGTGCTCACGGCTGGTTATTTTTTCACCCACTTTTCTTTATTCTTATTTACATTCAACTGGTTCTACTAACTTCCCCTGTACGTCCCTTGGCATTACTGTCTGTTAGATCTCATTAATATTGTGTCGAAAACACGAAAAAACGAGCCCTTAGGTATACACTTCTTTCTTTTATATATATATATATATATATATATATATATATATATATATATATATATATATATATATATATATATATATATATATATATATATATATATATATATATATATATATATATATATATATTGTCACGCGCGTATATGAAATGTATATTGATCCACTAAGGTGTTCGCCTCAAAAGCTTAACAACGCTTGGCACACAGCACACCGCAGTGCTTGAAAAGCTTTACGATTATCTGGAATCATTCTGTTAAAACTGCGCGCTGGATGCGAATAAACTCATATAATTATTATACAGCTCATGCGACAGCCATCGACAACGTTGGAACGTTCGATGACTCCTTTATAAAAGACGACGCAATGCGCTGATGATTGGATTACTTGACGGTCAAACACTGTTCATGCCGCCGTCAGCTTAGAGCATGAATCACTTACAGGTTGTGTTTCTCGAATTTTGGGCACAAGCTCGCCCAAATAAAAGATTCATTCCTGGAGGAGGAGGAGAAACTTTATTCAGAAAAAAAATTGAAATGCAGGCAGTTTGGTCGGGCCCTCAGTCCAGGGCTCCGCTGGCACGAGCGGCTCGCTGGACCTGGTCAAGCAAAGCTATTTGGCTCTGCTTGTCCTCGTCCGCAAGCCATGCCTCCCACTGCCTGTGAAACATGTGTGGTTGCTTCGTGATGTGTGGGCTGTCGATGTGTGTGGGCCTCTGGGTGCACTCCCATGTTATGTGGCTGAGTGTTGGTACTTGTGAACACCACGGACAGGTGTCTTTATATCTTGCGGGATATATTCTACTTAGATGGTACAAATTGGGAAAGCTATTGGTTTGTATGCGTCTCCAATCCCTGCTTTGCTGGCTATCCAAGTCCTTATGTGGAAGCCCATATTCCTTTCGTTGCTTCCTTTGTTGGAGGAGGATGTCACGCGAATTGGAAAGAGGTTCAACGTCGTGGCCTGCCGTCGCTCGGTTGGTGATGCCTCGAGCTATACGGTCTGCCATGACGTTCCCCTCCAAACATTCGTGAGCAGGACACCATATATTGTGATGGTCTCCTGTTATGGGTTTATTTAAAAATTTATACGCTATTTTAGGTAGCGTTCCTCGGAGAAACATTCGGCATGCCGCCTGTGAATCGGAGAGCACAACCACTGATTCTCCCCTGATTTCTGCGTTGGATATGGCTATGGCTATTGCTGCCGCCTCTGCCACTCGTGTGAAACAAGTTTTAACCGACGCCATTGTGGTGTGATTTTGTGCTACAATTGCCACTACATGTGACCCTCTGCTCGCTTTACTTACGTCTGTAAAGACGGCTTCTGAGCTATTCTGAAATGCTTTGCGTAAGGAGTCTGCTCTCGCTTTTCTCCTTCCTGCGTGATACGTCGGATGCATATTTCTGGGAATAGGCGCCACAGTTAAATGTGTGCGTTTTCCGCATCTATTAGCACCGTTTCCTCATCACAATATAACGGTCGCAATGTATATCCCATCTTTTCCAGAATTCTTCTCCCATGATAGCTTGAATTGAGCCTTTCCTTTTGAGATAAAAGCACCGCATTCGCATACTCCTCAAAGGTATTGTATATGCCCAATTTCTCTACCCTCTCGGTTTTGGCATTTTCCGGAATCCCCAATGCTGCTTTGAATGCTTTCCTTATTATTGTGTTTATTTGCTTTGTCTCCTGGTTTGTCATTGTCTGGTACGGTAGCGCGTACGTAACTCGGCTGATCACAAATGCATGAACGAGTGCAATGGTTTCTTTCTCCTCTAGTCCCATTTCGCTATTTGCTATCCGCCTGATCATCCGGGCCACATTCGCCGTGGTTCCCCGTAGCCTTTGTAGTGTGTGTGACGTTCCCGAATTTCCTTGTATCCACATGCCAAGCACGCGTATTACATCTGCCTCCCTGATTTGTCTCCCATCCAGCAGTACTGCTACCGGTATTAAGTCCTTTTTCTTTGCGTATCTTGCCCTAATTCTAACCACTTCAGTTTTTTCCGGCGAGCATTGCATTCCTGCAGCTGTCACGAAAGCTTGTATTTTATCTACTGCCTCCTGGAGGGCGTTTTCTTTGTCCGCATAAGAGCCACCCTTTGTCCATAAGGTGACATCGTCTGCGTAAAGAGCTGCTCCTAGACCTTTTATATTTTCCAGCTCACATGCGAGCTTTCTCAGGCCAATATTAAATAGTATCGGGGATAGCATGGCTCCCTGGGGGGTGCCTCTATTTGGGTAGTCGAAGGTTTCAGATGTAACCGAGCCTAAAGAAATGGTAGCTTTCCTGCTTGTCAGAAATGACCGGACATACTCATATATTCGTTGGCCGCAGTTAATCGATTCGAGGCCTTCCATTATCACCTTGTGTGATATTGTATCGAAGGCTTTCTTGATATCTAGTGCTAGTACGAATTCGTCGCTTGAACCTCTGTTTGGGTTCATGACGTCATTTTGCAACAGCAGGAAAACATCCTGGGCCGATACATGTGGTCGGAAACCGAACATATTCACCGGTAGCAGACCCTCTCTCTCTACATAGTCTGTCAATCTAGTCAATATTGTTTTTTCAAAAAGCTTACCCAAGCATGAGGTAAGGGAGATTGGTCGGAGGTTCTTAATATCTCTTGGTTTCCCTGGTTTTGGTATTAACATGATGTTTGAGTCTTTCCATTCTACTGGAAGGTTTCCTCCATCTACCCATACCTTTTTATTAAAGAAATCCGTGATTCGTCGAAGGGCCGCATCACTCAAATTTCTAAGCATAGAGTTTGTTATTTTGTCTCGTCCTGGGGCGGTATTCTTTTTGAAAGACTGGGCCGCCGCATAAACCTCTTCAAATGTTATGGGAGCGTCTAACTCTGGTTGTTCTTTTCCTGCATATTTGCCATGTACCACTTCACATGCGTCTTGTCCGACATATAATTTCTTGACTTCGTAGATGAGTGCGTCATCGTTACCTTTAAATTCATTCTCCAGAATTTTTAAAGCCCTGTTCGTCATTGTTTTTGTTGCCCCTGGATCGATCATACTCCTCAGGATGTGCCAGGTCTTTTTGGTTCCTAACGTCCCTCTAAGTGAGTTACTAAATTGCCTCCAGTTACTGTTATTTAGTTGACGTGCGTAGTCATTGGCTTCCTGTGACAACTGAGCTATCCTTATCTTCAATTTGCGATTAAGCTTTTGCTTCCGCCATCGCTTTGTGAGGCTTCTCCGCGCGTCCCACAAATGTAGCAGGTGCTTGTCGACTGCTGGGATTTCCACGCTTGTTTCTATTTCCTTTGTCACTTTCCTGTGTGCCTCCTTTATCTGTGTCACCCAGTTACCTAGATCTATTATTTCCCCTTGGTCTCCTACGTTCTCCCTAAATTTGTTCCAATCAGATATTGTCGCTTTCCCCATTCTTCTTGTCGTGGCGGCATTAATAGTTATTCCGAGAATGTAGTGGTCGCTTCCCAAGTTTTCTCCGAGGTGCGCCCATGAGACGTTTCCTTCAGAATTTGTAAACGTTAAGTCCGGTGACGTGTCTTTTGTTAAGCTATTCCCGACCCGTGTCGGTAGGTCTGGTTGTGTAAGTTGGCAGAGATCATACCGTTCAACAAGGTCTACAAGAAGTTTGCCCTTAGGGCTGTCCTGCTTATATCCCCAATTTCTGTGTGGCGCATTAAAATCCCCCATGATAGCTAACCTGTCTTTCTCTTTCAATAAACCCATCGCATGTGCTATAATGTTCTCAAAGTCGGCTCGTCTCTCCTTAGGTGGGCTATATATATTGACCCCCACTGTTTTTGGTCCTCCACGTTTTTTGGGCCACACTGTTATTATCTGGTGTTGCACTGCCTCATTGCTCACGTAGCTGACACTCAATGCTATATCTTTTTTGGTAAATGTCGCCACTTGTGGGTACTTTGGGTTAATATGTCTTAGGTACCCTCTCAGATTTATCTGAAATTTGCCTACTTCCTGAAGGCAGATTATATCAGGAGGGATTGGAGATGCTCCAATAAATTGTTTGAAATTTTCAAGTTTTGTTCTCAATGAGCAGCAGTTCCACTGCCATATTTCCGTTTGCTCGGTCTTTTTATTGTTACGGTGTCTAGCCATGATTGGTATTCTCGGAATCTGTTATTCCACTTTCTTTAGATTGTCTGGTGGGGGCACCCCCCACTGCTGCCTTCGCATAGGCGTCCCAGCCCAGGGGGGGGGGGGGGCAAGGAGGGCGCGAACTGTCTCACTTAGAAAAGGACCACTGTTGGCTCTACACTGGGGAAAGCAACAATTAAGGCGAAGTTTTTTTTTCACCACCATAATCACTCAGTTGTGTTGTTACGATGGAATATTACAAAATAAGAAAATTTCAGCAACATTTTTGCTGTGCCAATTTTTCTTGTATATATGCTCTTGTAGTGTGGGCTGCCTATGCGGCACTTTCGCGCTTTGTGCTGTAGCATTGCAGAGCATGCCAGTGCTGAACAGGGGCCCAATAACATTGCATAACTTGTACACGCTTTCGTTCTGCTGTGACAGGCCGATGCAGTTACAGATGCGAATGAGCAAATTTTTTATTGGCTGGTCAAATCACCTGCTGCTTCAGGAAAATTATTTTCTTTGATCGAAAATGAATATCATCACCACTGCTTTGTCGAAGCTGCTGTGAGCTGATGAATGTTACGAATCTTCTTTAATGTCCTAGTGTTATCTGGAAGCATGAAAAAAAATTGCCCGCAGCTTCCCTCGGGGGAACACTGAGGAGGATGCGGACCATATAATTGGTTAAAATTGGTTAACGTGGTTGTGAAATGGGGTGTAAATTGAGACTTACTTAGGTCGATGGCTAAATTGGTTAACGTGGTTGTAGGAGGGGGTGTTAAATGAGTGAACACGTACACACGTATGCGAAAGGGCGGTGCTGGTCGAAGGGACGTCGATCATTGTAATGTGGATTCGTTGGAATTCATTTCACCGCGACCTTGGACGTCGACGCGCCGTACAAACCAACCGACGAGCGGCAACTGAGCGAGCGAGCGCCGACCTTGAGTATATATACAGCGCGACGGCGCATGCACTGTCAGCTGTCGAATGTTCGAGAAGGGGGAGAAGCGCAACGGCGCATGCGCGCGCTTCAGCTGCCGATGTTCTCGAAGCGCGACGGCGCATGCGCGCGCGTCAGCTGCCGATGTTCTCGAAGCGTGACGGCGCATGCGCGCTACATTATACAGCTAGCGAATGTTCGTGAAGAGGAGAAGCGCACGCGGTGTGTAGAGGAGGAAGGGTGCACAGATGGTGGAGGAGTGAAGCGCGCGCGGTGTGTAGAGGAGGAAGGGATGCACAGATGGTGGAAGAAGGAGGAGGAAGCTTGCGGACGGCGCCGCACTACAAGCCTCGAGTATTAGATGCTCCGCATCTAAAAGGGTCCGCTTTAGTCTGCGATAAACCTGATCAGCCTTGCTTATGGTAACTTGGAGCGATGGTGGCAGCTTGCAAAGTGGCGACGTATAAAGTGATGAAATCGGGCACAGTGGGAAGCTCAGCTTTTGAGCTTGCCCCTTAACTTGACCTACCGGACCAAGGAGAAGGTGAAAGACTGTGGTTTTTAGCACTATGTTCTTAATTGGCCAATACGTTGTCATTCAACTTGAATTGTGTTTTGCAGCTGAAAGTACAATGCGGACAGCAAAGAAGCACACGCGTGTAGCGCTGCTTATTTTAGGGGCGAAGCTTTTTATAGCGGCACCTGTTTGTCCCTCGTAGCCTTTGTAGTATGTAACAAGTATAACATTTTGACCTCCAAGGTGGTGCCGGTGAGATATTTCTTCTGTGCGTTGTTGAACAATAAAAGATAGTGCTTAATGTACTTGAAAATGGCTGCTAATGGGGAATGAGAGACAGGAGTTAACGCGCACGCTGTGATCCCCATTAGCAGTCATTGGCATGTACATTGAGCACTATCTGACAGGAAGGGGTGCTACGTTATACTCGCTGGGCGTAACCTCCTTGGTTTTAAAAAGGTTTAGCTAGCGTTGGGCCGCAGTGGCATGAATACAGTGAACTAGTATATACCATGAACTCGAGGTGGTTAAAGGTCGGAAGTAGACCCGAAGAGCAAGCCGGAAGAAAGTGTGCGTGTGCCACCTCTCGTTTAGTCCTTGGAATGTACCCCTGATGGCGGTGCTTCTATTTGGGGAATATATGATTTTAAAGATGCGAGATGGTGGTACTTGGAGTGTTGTATAGATTCACGAACAGACACACAGACAGATGCATGGATGGACGCATGAACGGATGCAGGGGCCGATGCATGGATGGACGCAGGGACGGATGCACGAACAGACGCACGCACGAACGGTCGGATGGACGGATGGAAGCAAGAACGAATGGAAGCACGAATGCTTCGCCCCACTCTCTATCAATCACTCCGCGGATATGTTGCCAATTTTTTTTATCTCTTCCTCTCTCTTTCTCAACAAGGACGAGCTCAGAGATGTGTGTGCTCACAAACTACTAAACCCCTTGATGCTGCATGTTAAAATACTTTATTATACTCATATTGTTTCATTTTGCCAGCTGCTATAAGTAGCCGCTGATAATGTGGCTGGAGGCTAGTCTACTTGAATAATATTTAGAAGACGATGCTCTCCGACTACCCCAAAAAGCTTTAGGTATTGTTCAGGGTGTGAATGCATTGTAATGAACAAAACGACATTTCACAAATTCGTGACGCCATGTAAGACGATAGTTATAGCGCGAGAACAAAATGACGACTCAGAGACAAGAAAGACATGAGGGACACGAGCGCTAACTTCCAACTGAGTTTATTGCGCAGAGCGCGAAAATATAGAGGAGACAGTAACCATGTGACAAAAGCCATGTGGCACAAAGAGCAGAACATGAGTAAGAGAAAAACAAAAACAAAAACAAACGCACAGGACAAAGGCAAAGAAAAATCTATAAGGAAACGAAACAGAAAAGTAAAGATAATATAACTACTTGCGTGCACCGAAACCTTCGAGGAACCTTAATTCCTTCTAGTACAGGGACACGGAAGGCTTGCTAATTCAAGGCACCTGTTCGCGTGCCATCTGCGCGGCCTCGCATTAGCAAGCCCTCCGTGTCCCTGTCGTCATTTTGTTATCGCGCTATAACTATCGTCATGCCATACCAACTAGCCAAGCTGCAACACTTGCCATGTAAGAAGCAGGCGATTTTATGGTACACAGACAAATTCAATTGGCCGAAGTACAAGTGACAACCAATATGCCACCTTGAAAATAGCCGATTCTCTTACTTTTACGTGGTCCCCGCAGGTCGCAGGTCGCGGGTTCGATTCCCGGCTGCGGCGGATGCATTTCCGATGGAGGCGGAAATGTTGTAGGCCCGTGTGCTCAGATTTGGGCGCACGTTAAAGAACCCCAGGTGGTCCAAATTTCCGGAGCCCTCCACTACGGCGTCTCTCATAATCATATGGTGGTTTTGGGACGTTAAACCCCACAAATCAATCAATTACTTTTACGTGGTCGTTTGTAAGTATATATATATATATATATATATATATATATATATATATATATATATATATATATATATATATATATATATATATATATATATATATATATATATATTGACTTAAGTTTGCCCCCCTTCAACTCGCGAAACAGTTGGTACGCCCCTAAATCACGTAATAAAACATGCGTTTGTTTCCACACGCAGAGAACCGTTATGACCAAAATGTCCAAGCAGGTGCCTTGGGTGATGCGCACTACGCTAACTATCTCCACGTCGTTCTGCACACGTGTCTACCTGGCAAAGAGGTTCGCTTACCTGGACCAGGAGTGCATAGACTACTTGAATCGCCCAAATGGCACGGCTGCCGTGAGTGTTCACTGGTCCTGTTACATCAGAAACCACGAATTAACCTCGTTGCCTTCGTTAGGAACACTTACGTCAGAGAAAAGCGAGGGGTGTGGGTCGACAACTTCGACTGTTCAGTGCGGCCTGTAGGGATGTTTTTTATGGGCTGGAAAGGAAAGTCGTGCGTGAGGGGAAGGCGTTCCTCTTTCATTAATACTTCAACAGATGCGTCCACTGCTACTCCCGGTGTTACCAACTCCTACGCCTTCTTCTTCTTCTTCTTCTTCTTCTTCTTCTTCTTCTTCTTCTTCTTCTTCTTCTTCTTCTTCTTCTTCTTCTTCTTCTTCTTCTTCTTCTTTTGTTTGTTTGTTTCTTGTTTTTCTTTTGTTTGTTTGTTTCTTCTTTTTTGTTTGTTTGTTTGTTTCTTTTTCTTCTTCTTTTGTTTGTTTCTTTGAACTGATGGCTCCAACCCATTCAGGTGGATTCGCCAAGAAAGCGTAGTGCAGTTCGTCTGTGAGTATTTTAACTATGTGTAATGAATTTGTATTATAATATGACTAATGTGAGGAAAAACCACATAAAAAGAGAGCAAACGAGAAACAAATGGAAAAGTCAGGCTGAGAAATTTTGAGGTTTCAGGTGTTGTGATTACCACTCAGTTGCGTTCGCTTCACTTTGCCATGTAGAATTTTTTTTGGGGGGGGGTAATAATAATTATTTGATTGAAGATCGCAAAGGTATACGTTTGTATGCCTGAATATAATAACAAACGGCATTGAAAGCATCCATGTGGCCCAATACTGAGGCACGAAATCTTAGTGCAGTTTCCGCCGTCAATCTAACGTCTATTTTCAGAAATAGAATAACTAGACACCTTTTTCGAAGTATAGCGTATCGGCGACAATACAAAAAATAGTGTTCTAGTGATTCCATCTCTCCGCAGAATGTGCAGAGGGGTGATATTGTCTGACCAGCTCTGTGTAGATACAGGTTGAGGGGGGGGGGACGCGACATCAGAATTTAGTATATAAAATTTTGAGCCTTTTGGACTGGCTTCATTGGGGTCACCATGGAAACTTGAGGTGGTTACATTCTGTCCATGTAGTTACTTTTTCTATCATATCAGTGGAGATTGGTGATTTTCGATATCTTACTGCTGTGATATATTAAACATCGGGCAGTGTGAATAAAACTGGGCCATCAAGGGCGGCTCCTGCTAAGGAATTGGCCAATTCATTTATTCTTAATCCACAGTGTTCCGGAACCCATAGTAACCTCAGGAGTCTCAACTGCGGGGGTACTTATGTTCTGGATGTCCTTAGAATTCGAGAGTTCTTTGAAGTTGTCAGAGCTGCACAAACTGAAAGAGGATTTGTCATTATGACTGCGTTGTTTTGATTTGACGGAAGTTTTTGAAGAGATAAAATAATCGCCACGAGCTCCGCTTCAAAAACTCAAGTACAATCAGGCAGTCTCACTGAGAAGGACCAGTCAAGCGAATCAGAGACAATGCCTACACCTGCCTTTTGATTATTTACTGAAGCATCTGTGGCTATTATATTTTTAGTTTCTGCACGCACCAAGTAATATAACAATATGATATTTAAAATTTGAGAGATTGTAACTTGGCGTTTTGGGGGAATATATCATCATACTTATTTATAACATGACAATTCGAGTCATTCGTCTAACTACATTTCTAAAGTTCACATTTATACTTTGTAGATTCTTTTGTTCAAACATTACTTGAGATGTGTGAAACCATGGCCAATGAGCAAGAAAAAAGGCGTCTGGGTTTGCGATAAAAGCATATTGAGATATTCTTGCCGGTAAGCTATAAAATTTTAAAAAAGCTTGTACAGTCAAAATGTGAAATCGACAAAGTAGTGTAGGCAGGCGCGCCGCCCTGGTACAGTACGTTGATAGCCACAAGCCTAGGGAGCCCCAGACACATTCGCAGTGCTTCTCGCTCCAAGACAACTAGATGTTTCGTTTTATAAGCAGGGCCACCCGAGAATAGTATGCATCCGAATTCCATGATGGGGCGCACGTTCATCTTGTACAACATTATCAAGGTGCGCCTCCGTAACCCATATTTCCGGTTACATAGCTTGTGCAGTAAGCCTGAGGCCTATTGTGCCTTGGTAGTTATATACTCTGTGTGTGGACTCCAGTTAAGTTTGTCATTATAAATGATTCCCAAATATTTTATAGGGTCTACTTGCTGGATGGGCTCTAGTTTATATAGAATTTAAATTGAAATTGGGCCTGCAAGCGGAAACACCAAGAGCGCACTTTTGTTGACATTTAACGATAATGAAATCGACTGGAACCAAATTTCTAACATGTTACTATGTCTCTTTGTAATTTAAGTTGTTGTGTGTAAATATTACATTCAGCAGCGAAGAATGTGATGTCATCAGCATAAATGTAGACAGTAACTTCTTGATCTGTTGGAATTGTGCTCATTAAAGCATAAAATAACACAGGAGATAAGACTGCTCCTTGGGGAACTCTGCGCGTTTGTTTAAATCTATAGATGAGGAACATTCATCCTTGAGGCAGTAGAACTTTCTTGATTTTAAAAATTCTGCCACCCACTCAATGAAATATTGTGGGAAATTCAATCTCTTTAGCGTATTTAACAAAGTGAAGTGCTCCACACTGTCACACGTCTTGGCTATGTCAAGCGTTACTAAAACAGCGTAATGCCTTCTTTTTCGAGCAAGCTGTATTCGGCTCTCTAAATCAGCATGGGCACACAGAATAAAGGAATCGCTACAAAAGCCAATTTAATTCGGTTTTATTACTAAAGTGTCTGCCATCCAGATACTTACTCGGCTATGTAGGATCCTCTTTACTAGTTTGATCATGTTAGAGTGATTAGTCCAATATTATCGACTGTTAATCTTACACCCAGATTTTTTTAGTATAGGAATGACCTTTGCTATCCTCCAATCCTGCAGCACCCATGAGTTTTTTAAGGAGTAGTTTATAACATTGGCGACGTCACTAGGCGATAAGTTGAACAGAGTTTTATTGATGGGTACTGTGATTCCATCTGGGCCAGGAGACGCACAGGGTAAATATTTAATCACGTTGGATATTTCAGTCTGTGTCATTTCGACAAAGTCAGACTTTGTCGTAGACTTGTGCCACTTGTTTGGCATTGCTGAAGTAAATCTGCTTTCCAAACCTTTACTGATTGCCTCTAAAGTTGTGGTCATTCCTTGCACCGACAGATTATCACAAGCTGCATTAACTGGCGATGGCAAGGTTTTCTGAGCTCTCATATATCGGAACAGTGCTTTCATAAGTTTAGGCTTCGACAGGTATTCATAATATTTTCTGTTATATTCTTGTTTAGCTTGAGCTAACGTTAGTTCTCTTAAAGCCCGCAGCAATGAATTTATAATTTGGGGTATTGATTATGTAAGAGCTGCTTATAAGCTGCCTGACGTCGTCGGTGCTGTCTTGTACATTCATCATTCCACCAACGGCTATATTCCGTTTTTGTGAAGTCAACAGTAAATTCGCCTCTTTTGTAGGGTCTTTTAATGACTGCGTTAATCTTCACTGCTTTTGTATCATCGCTCTTTTCTGAGTGAAAAGCCAATGCTGACTTCAGATCATTCTTAAATTTAGTGTAATTTACAAATACTCATACATTTGAGCAAGATCAAATTGTCGTCCAAGAAATTTGAAAACTTATCGGTAAGTGGTCACTGTTGGTGCCACAGTCCAGCGATTTCAAGAAGAAGTAGTAATGGCCGAATTGACAAAACGGAAATCTGAGGCCGACCTGGAGTGATCGAATAAATGTGGGGGTTCTGACGCGTAGGCACGTCAGGTCATTAGCAATCATCCACTCCCACAAGCGTTTTCCACTCAGATCAGTTCTAAAACCCCAACTTGTGTGGTGGGAATTAAAGTCTCCAACCAAAACTTCGTCTTTGCACCAGGACTTTGTAGCTAGACCCAAACTTCGTGTGTCTTGAACTTCATCCGGAAAATACATATTAACTAGGGTGAAAGAACTGCAGTTGGGTAATGTAATGTCTATTGCGAAAATTTCGCATTCTGGAGACATATGTTTGTATGAACATTTGACTTTCATATCAATTTTTTTATTTATTAAGAGCTAGACCCCCACTTCTTGATGGATGGTCTAGTCGAAAAGACCGGAAGTTTTTTAACTGGAACAAATTATGTACAAATA
The DNA here is from genome assembly GCF_043290135.1 of Rhipicephalus microplus. NCBI lineage: Eukaryota > Metazoa > Arthropoda > Arachnida > Ixodida > Ixodidae > Rhipicephalus > Rhipicephalus microplus. The sequence goes on along the minus strand of NC_134702.1, from coordinate 71,339,486 downwards.
GTTATTTCTCTTGTAATGCTATAATATCAAGAGCAAATTTAGCAGTATACCAAATTCGTAGATGCAGAATAAATTGATCGGCAATTCTAATAGAGAATCTTAAGTGACCGTATGGTTTCGAAAAAGCTGCTTCCGCTACAACTTTATCTAGAATGCTTTCTTTCAAGAAATCTCCATTTGAAAGGCTCTCCTTCTCCTTCAGATACTTTTTCTTCTTTGTCTGTTTCAGTGAGACAGTTTTCCTTGACAGAGGGGATCTAGACCGCTTCAGGGACCTAGGGTTCAAATCCATGTCATCTGAATCTACTGTATCTGCATCTTTGTCCTCACTTTGACTCTGTATATCTATGCACAGGGTGCTGCAGAGGGTGCTGTAGACGGAGAAATGGTGTGGTTTCAAACTCCTCATTTTGGCTGTGGACGCCTATTGCAGAGGGTCCTGCAGACGGATAGTACGACGGCGCAGTTTCAGATTCGCCGTCAATTATTGGTCGTGAACTCTCAACATGTTGGGATACTAGGCCTGATTCTCCCGTTGTACCAAAAATGCGAGTCATCTGGTTAGCCAAAATTTGAGATCACAAATGCTAGAAGCCGGTCGTTCCATGGCTTTTTCTAGAGCCTTTTCTACGACCTCCGCGATATTCAGGGAAATTGACCCATTCATTTCCGAGATATGTCGTGCTGCAACATTGATATACCCGTGAGTTCTGGCCTGTATTTCCTCTGTGGCTTTTCGTCGAGAACAGCGCCTACGCCCTATTATTTCAAGAATTTGTATTTCTCGAGCCTTAGCTGAGCAATCAGGACTATCTGCACAGTGTTGTTTGTTGCAGAGACAACATTTCTCTTCTTTAGCTTTGCAGTCATTTGTTTTGTGGTTGTCACCACACACCCGGCATCTGAGCTCTGACCTGCATCGTTTAATAGTGTGACCCTGTCACCAGCCCTTTGTACAGTGGAGTGGTCGCAGTGATAGCGGTTCCACTCTGTATATTAGTGACCATGCCTTGATTTCGCTTGAAATATTCGCTCCAGCAAATGTTACAATTACCCGACTCAGTCGACATTATCTGCTTCTATACTAGTTGTGCACACCTATAAACGGAGATAGCACGAGTCACGGCAAACATTTCTAATACCTCAGACGGGGTCAAGTTAACATCGACGCCACGAACAATACCTTTCACACATGCCAGATGCGGGGGAATAAAGGCACTCACCGGATTGGTCGCGAAACTCGAGCACTTCAGTAGGTCTTGGACACAGAGCTGAGCAGATGAAAAACATAGAATACCACCTCTGCCGAACTGGCGGACCTCTGTGATGCTGTGAAAGTGAGACGTCACAGCTCTAAGCTCCGCCTGGACCACTTTCGGATTCTTCATCCAAATGAAGCCGTCATTGCTAGGGATGAGGGTCACAGGAACTGTGGGGTAGCCGTTGCGCAGAAACTGATCCACTGGTATCTCCTGTGGCGGAAGAGAAGCAAACCAGAGGAAAGGCCCTGGTCCAGGTGGAGAAAACGCCATCTGAGTGATCTTTCTAGCGCTAAAAGCGCTTACTTAGCTTTAAAAGCACTATAGGAAAACCTAAAAATGACAAAGAAACCTCAGCCACAACCCAAACTTAGGTCAAAACCTTAGAGCTGCTTTTTCTTCTTTTTTTTTTCTTTTTATTCTTCTCGCATTTCGGGCAGAAGTTCGCCCTAATTTGTCGGCCAAATTGTTTCTTCAAATGGCCTGAAACCCGGCGTGCACATTCCTGCAAGCTTCTTAGGTGGATAAATACCAATCACTTCATTTCATTTTGCTGCATATTACTGAAGATGATGACTTTGCTAGAGACAGTGCCACGTTCGACGAGGACCAACGTGCAAAGTACTTATTTTATGCACTCGCAATGAATACAGCAAAAAAAAAACCCACTCAAAATGCTTTTCGGGTAGAATAGTTCATTAAATGCGAAGCATTTCTTAGCGAACTTCGGCGACTTTAAGCGTATCTATCTATCTATCTATCTATCTATCTATCTATCTATCTATCTATCTATCTATCTATCTATCTATCTATCTATCTATCTATCTATCTATCTATCTATCTATCTATCTATCTGTCTGTCTGTCTGTCTGTCTGTCTGTCTGTCTATCTATCTATCTATCTATCTATCTATCTATCTATCTATCTATCTATCTATCTATCTATCTATCTATCTATCTATCTATCTATCTATCTATCTATCTATCTATCTATCTATCTATCTATCTATCTATCTATATATTTATCTATCTATCTATCTATCTATCTAGCCGCCTACGACTTTTAGCTCTCCTGGCCGTTTCGATAAAGGTATCAATACCAAAATTGATATGGCATAACATGACTGTATTAATAACAGATTTGACTAGTCATAACATGAAAATCATGACATGTATGTCTATATTTACATTTCATGGTCCAGCTGCTCTTGCGGGTGTCATTCACATGACGTGTTGCAAAACTGGTATAATATGGCATAATTGCATGGCGACCACAAGCGACGGACCCTAACATGAAAATCAAGACATGCGTGTCATGTAACATGACTAATGCCACGCTCACTATGCACCCGCGGCCATTTCGCTAGCGTCACATATACCAAATTTGGTATTACGGTACGTGAATGAACGATATGAAGGTATGCGACCGGTGCAAACATGATAATCATGAGATGCGTCTCATGTAACATGACTACATGCCACGCTCATGAATGATGCGCTGGCAGCCGTTTCGCTAGCTTCACTTATACCAAACTTGGTATTACGGGACGTGAATGAATAACGAAGGTATGAAACTGGTGCAAACATAATAAATATGAGATGCGTGGCATGCAACAACATGACTGAATGCTACGCTCATGAAGTGCTCGCGGTCGTTCTCTAGCTTCACACGTACCAAGCTCGGTATTACTGAACCTGACTGATGCCATAGTAGTAATATTAGTTGCAGACTAACTTTAAATAACGAAATTCATAAAAACAACAGGGTCCTTTTTCCTGTAATGGAATGCTGGATGCCTAGGAATTATGCGACACTAATTTCACACATTTTTGACAATTTATCTTAATTCGTCACTTAAGGGGACTATTGCTACCCCTTATACCACTGTTATTAATATTACTACTGATGATGCTTCTGCTATGACTATACGAGGGCTAGAAAAGCAGTAACAAATGGGGACTGTAGGTACCACTGGTGCAGCCTCTGTGGGAGTTTTTTCAACGGCAGCGTTGGGGAAACGGCACAACGTACACCTACAATGTGGCAGGCATCATTGGCTCAATTCACGGTGCCGCCGGGCACCCATCAGTTTTCATGGAAAAGAGAGGCATACTCCAACCTGTCACTAAATCAAGTGTGAATAGCGTTCACGTTAGGTGATATCTTCTTCACTTTCACCCGCTCTCGCTCGCTCTTTCATCTACCTGCTATACGTCGATATCTGCGAAACAATGTTTCGGATTATCGATAATAGTATAGGGAGGTGCTGCGCATCGCATCAGAAGTTCTTTCATTATTACGTCCAGCATACTTACCGTTAGGAATAACTGAAACGTAAAATAAGAGCTACAACAGATAGAATGACACCATAAAACTACGAACTAACCTTAATGTCTTCGTCAGGAAAACTTACTGTATGGTATGTACTTACTATACTCTGCCACGGTATGTAACTATACTGCACGTTTTTTTTTCGTTTGAAAATTAGGTGTAACGTTGGCGAGTGTTTGTCGTGACAGGTTTAGCAGGAAACACAATGCCGTTTCCATTAATCCCTCTGTTTTTTTTCTGTCGCAGTTCTGCAATGTACCATCGGCGCTCTACGACAACTTGACGATTGATAGGAAGAAGCAGATAACTGGGAGGGCCAAGAGTAAAAGCAATACTCGCCTAATGACGACATTTGAGACTAATGAAACCATCTATTTGAAGGTAATAGTAGCTATGGGAAATTTACATCAATTTATAACATTTGCCAGGTATCCTCTCTAAAAAAGCATTCCTAGGGTTAAAGAACATGCTCAATAATCAGTCATTTTATTAGAGAAGTGATCGCCTGTGACAGGTTTCATTCACATCGTGAAACTGTGCTATTGCCTTGCTCTTCGATACGTCCAGAATGAGCAGAGGTCATCGCATCAATGATCGATCTACTTAGCTTCTTTGTGCGTGGACTGTACTTGCTCGAAATAACAGGCACAATACACACACGTTAACGAATACCGTGGAAAAAAGAAGGCAGCCACAGTCGTTTTCTCGAGAAGTGGCGCCCTTCTGGGCGTCTCCTAGTGTCGCTTGTGTGAGCTCCGCTTTAATAACGCTGCTGCATTCGGTCGAATTTCATCACTCCACTACAACTACGAGAGTCCCCTTTTTCGAAACCTTCAAGTGGCAGTGGGCCCTTCACAGGGACGAATTCGATTTCCCCCGTTTGACACACGTGTGTACACTAATTAGTATTTTTTATATATATGTTCTCATAAATGATAACTCTGGTCATCTTAAGAGCCCTGCCACTGAAGAAAAAAAAAAGCTACTATGAAGGCAGTGAGCATTCATAATTTTCAGGAGCGAAACTCCTTATTGTCTAACCTTGTGACTAGTCACGCGTAACCACCGAGAGAAAAAGCGACGAGAAAGACAAGAAGGCAAAAGAAATGGATGACCATTTCTCGTCTCATTTCCTAGATAGCGTTACTCTATGCTACTCTCTGAAGTGGCGCTACTTTCCGATTGGCTGCTGTGTGAGCTACTCTCCAATAAGCTGCTACGCGCGCTTTGCCAACGAGTTCCTCTCTGTCTCCTGGATAGTCGCCATACGTAGCGGATCGTTGGTGGACAATGGACGGAACATAGTGGCGGTATTAAAGATATAGGGATAGAGAGGGGGAAGGAGAGAGCGTTGCGCAGGGACAGCGACACCCAGAAGCAAGGAGAAGACAGGAAAGATGGACATGGTCGCAGGAGTCCGAAGACAGGGCAACACTCAGCGAGAGCTCTGGAGAAGATGGGAAAGATGGACACAGTCGCAGGAGTCCGAGAACGGGGCACCACTCAGCGAGAGCTCTGAGCTCTCGGTGCCCTGTCCTCTGACTTCGGCGACCATGTCCACCTTTCCTATCTTTTCCTTGCTTCTGGGCGTCGCTGTCCCTGCGCCACGCTCTTTCCTTCCTCTCTCTATCTCTGTACCTTTAATCCTATCTTTTTAATTCCACCTTTCCCCCATTCCTCGTGAGCTCCTGTTGAGGTGTCGCACTCTGGTGCAGACAGTTACGGGGCTGACTTTCTTATCTCTTTAAAAATCACATAAGAAAAAGCATTGAAGACGCTTGCGCTCGGCTTCCTTGGCTCGCGTCTCGTCGGTCTCATGCCCACTCGCCGTCTGCATTCTCGAAAGCGATTGCACGCATGCACGGACGGACGGACACATAGACGCTTCGCCTCACTCATCATCATTCGCTCCTTGGATATGCTGCGACTCTTTTAGGATATTCGGGCACGTTTGTTCAAACACAGTCATCATCATAAACTTGCAAACACATGGGTTCCCCTGCGAATCCAGATAACTGCCGCTTTGTGGAAACGCGCCTTTTCATCAAGCGACCGCCGGCAAATGCGTGCTCTAGTCACTGCAAAGAGTGCATAAGCCATGGAGTTTCTTCATACCTATAGCAGTGATTCTGGCACAATAGGGTCCACGCATGGTGCTTTAGCAAGCGTGGGAATGATGGCCGTACATCATGCTTGTCCAATCTTCGTTCTTTCGGCTCTGTTCGGCTTCGCGTAGTGTGCATCCACTTTGCCACAAGATGTAGTTCAGCAAAGTTCAGCCACTCAACATCACAAGACTGATCTTTTCAGGCTCGCCAGTTCAAATCGGTGACGAAGTTCACCACATTCTCTTTATTTTATTTGATACAAAAGCCAAAACACAATACTCAATAAAGCCACAAGTGCTTCTAAAGCGGAAAACGCGAATTAGGCAAATATGTGTAGAACCCACCGGTAGCTGAAAAACCGGAGTTGCAGATTTTCCTTTGATATATACATATTATATATACTGTGACTTGAACGGCTGTGATCGCTGAGTGACCATAATACCGCTTAGAATTGCAGCACATTTGAAACGACGCTGCTTTGAGCGGCAACGTGCAGTGCTGGCCACAGTACACACCTTACAGTTGCAAGCAGCATACGTGGTGCCCACTATCCGTAAGAAGTCACAATATACGTGCGCGCTTAGGAAATGTTGTTTCGTGTATTGAAATAATTTCGCATTGGTTACGTAAAAAAAATTTATGTATCATACGAATCACTAGTTATGCCGTATCATATAACCTCGTGTACCAATCTATGTCGAACAATGCAGTACTGCAAGCTCAGGAAAGAATTCGCCGACATTCCTTTCGGCCTGTCCATATTCGACCTGGAATGCGAGGACTGGGGAAACACCTGCACCTCACAACCCGACCTGCCCATAGCAGGCACTAAGAGGTTCGCGGAAGTCACCGATTACTACGTTACCGCCAGCAATTGGAGCAAGGACAATTTCCCGTGCGATTACGAAAAGTAGCCGGCTTAATGTTCCCCGCTCGCCGGGTGACTTTGTTTTTCTTTTTTTTTTAGACAATGTAGGGACTACTACATTTAACTACATTTCGCTCGATGTATACTTCGACGTATTTCTTGCGTGGTGAATAATCAAGTGTTCACCACGCACAGAGACGCCCATCAATAAATTGCGTAGCGTGTGTACTTTAAACGTAGCACTGTGTGCGCCGTGTGTGCTTGGCATACACAACAAACAGTCTATCGTTCATTGTTATGCTGCGTTGAAAATGTTCTGCTTGACAATTTTTTGCTCTTCCTTACTGGACTATTCCTGAAGTAGCGATAGCATGGAAAGATTACCTCTTCAGATGCGTATATATCTGTGTGTGCTACAATAGGGAGTTTTTCAATAGTGTACGCTGCAGGTTAGTGGGCGTTGCGTTTGCGTATGTGTGCCATATGAGTTTTTGAATAGCCTGTGTCCACCAAGGCGCACCCTCTCCTCGAGATCACAGCAAACGGGCTCTGCGGTCCTTGCGGGTCCTACGCTATTTGTCTTGTTTTTAGGGGCGAAGCTCCTTATGGCGTGGCTTGTGCGTCCCTCGTAGTACGTAACCACCAGTGGCACATACCCGAAATAGCGGTCCTTACGATTTTGACCTCCAAGGTGGTTCCGGTGAGAGATTTCTTCTGTGCGTTGTTGAACAATAAAAGATAGTGCTCAATGCACATGTTAATGGCTGCTAAGGGTGAATGAGAGACAGGAGAATTCGGCCTTTAGGTAACGCGCACGCTGCAATCCCCATTAGCAGCTATTGGCTTGTACATTGAGCGCGATCGGACAAGAAAGGGTTGCTACGTTATACTCGCTGGGTGTAACCTTTTTTAGAAAGGTTTAGCGAGCGTTGAGCCGCATAGCCATGAATACAGTGAACTAGTATATACCATGAACTCGAGGTGGTTAAAGATGGGAAGTAAACCCGAAGCGCAAGCCGTAGGAAAGTGTGCATGTGCCACCTCCCGTTTAGTCTTTGAAATGTCCGCTGGATGTCGGTGCTTCTATATGGAGAATATATGATGAAAAGATGCGAGATGATGGTACTTGGAGTGCTGAATAGAAGGACGAACGGACACACAGACAGATGCATGGATGGACGCATGAACGGATGCAGGCGCAGATGCATAGACGAACGCAGGGACGGACGCACGAACAGACGCACGCACGGACGGGTGGATGGACGCATGGACGGTTACAGAGACGTACGCAGGAATGGACGGAAGCAAGAACGAATGGACAGACGAATGCTTCGCCCCACTCCCCATAATTCACTCCGTGGATATGCTGCCTTTTTTTTTTAAACTCTTGAGCCCCAGATTGGGCATGTATCTCGAAAACGTAGTTCTTTTATCGGCCGTATAAAGCTGGCGAAGCCCCATTACTCAAATTTTAATCAAATACGAAGGGGTCTAGCAATACTAACTGACGACTATAAAGATTCGAAGTGAACGGCTGTCGCTTCAACAGATACGGCCATCGCTTCAACAGATACGGCCATCTTGTCCTACGTACGGCATCTCTTGCGCGCGTAAGCGTTGCACGCTGTATGCCATAAATAGCACTGGTACGTAAGTGTTCGTGCTACGTGAAAGTTCTGCCCATGCTCAGTTTGAAGCACGCAACATTAAAGCTAACGCTAAATCCTTGCGTTTTCTGTTTTCCGCAATACTAAAACTCTATTGATGTACTGTCACCCGCAAAAAACTTGTGGAATCTGCATCGCAAGACGGAGCTGCAGAAAACTACGGAAAACTGCGTTGTTGCATCGCCTAAAGCCCCTTGATCTTGTGAAAGTACCGCCATCCACTCTACCCGCCGCCGCGCGCTCGACGTCCTTCGCATCCTCCCGGTCTCCGACACTTTTTCTGCAGGATGATTGGTCTCTTTCTCGGTTGCCCTTAGAGACGCGTGATCTTGCGCTTTGCTTGTGTTTTTTTTTTTCGCTTGCGCCTTTTTTTCGCTGACGCTTTACGTAACAACCGTAGCGCGTGCTTTGTTATCGGTGCTTTGTGCGGGCGCTATACAGTACTGTTGCGCCTATGACTGCAACAACGACAGTGGAAAAGATTACGCAGTTTTTTATTATACCCTAAGATAAACGCGATGGCTTGCACAAGCAGCAGTGGCTCCACATCATTGGCTGAAAAAACTTTGTTCCAACAAAGAAGAGCCTTGTTTGTAAGGTAAGTCACCTTTCTTATTGCTCGTATCAAAGCATCGCCGAACGCTGCATTTGAAATCAACATAAGTGTTCTTTAGAGGAGAAGCTCTTTAAGCCGTGGGTCGTATGTCCCGTGTCGTCATAGTTGTCATAGTAGCTAGTTGCGTTGCATTGTATGTTAATAAAAATTGTGTTACACCATATCTATGGAGTGAATGATGAGTGGGACGAAGCGTCCATCCGTACTACCGTGCGTCCGTCCATCTATTCGTGTGTGCGTGCATCCGTTCGTCCACACGCTTTGCCCCACTCATAATTTACCTCGGGGATCTGCTCCAATTTTTTATTGGTTATTTGTGCGATGCTGGAAACTGGAGTTCTCATGAAATATGGCAAAAAAAATTTTGCCTTGAATGTGCCTTGTAGCGTAAAGTCAGCCACTATTAATGATACCCGTCGAAAACATGACATTTTTTTGTCTGACAATTTTGCTATATCACTGGAAATTATCTACTTGGTGATTAGAGTGTTCAAATGTATTGTAAATTTCGTTGCTCTTTCACAGACATGTGACCACTATTAACGTATCGATACATGTTTTTTTGCTGGTGCGAGTCATTTGATGTTTCTTATGCCCCTCCTGCCTGGACCAAAATGCTGGTCTGCAGTATGTTTAAACAAATATTTTATGGATATGTACGGTTGACTAAATGAATAAATCAAAGGATGGATGGATGGATGGATGGATGGATGGATGGATGGATGGATGGATGGACGGATGGACGGATGGACGGATGGACGGATGGATGGATGGATGGACGGACGGACGGACGGACGGACGGACGGACGGACGGACGGACGGACGATTGGATGGATGGATGGATGAATGGATGGATAGACGGATGGATGGATGTATGGATGGTTGAATGGATGGATAGACGGATGGACGGCCGGACGGACGGATCCGGCGGTGCCCTTTAGATTAAGTGGTGGCTCAAGCTACATAGCCACAAATTTAAGTACTACCACTGTGTGTTTAATGATTTTATTTCACTCGCCCCTCGATTAAACCCACCAATCAGTCAGCCCCCTCTTGGTTATTTTGCCTTCACTGTCCCTAAACTCCAATGCTTTGAGAAATTCGGCGCCATTATCTTCGACTAAACGGTGGAGCCCTTTACAGAACATTGTCAAATGTTCAGCCGTTTCCTCCTCTCCACAGGCACTACGTACCGTGTCTGTGCCTTCGTATTTTGCTCGGTACGTCTTGATCCGCAATACTCCCGTTCTAGCCTCGAAGAGCAGAGAACTACCCCGAGAATTATCGTAGATCTTTTCCCTTGCAATTTCCTGCTTAAAAGTTCGGTAGGTCTCTAGTGATCATTTCGTAAGCATTCCCGTCTTCCACATGTCCCCCTCTGTTTCGTTCACCTTCTTCTTAACAGATGTTTCCTTTTGACTTGGTATTCCGCTGTTGTCTAAATACTTGCTTGACAATTTTTGAGTTCGTTTCCTCCAGTTAGTATCGACATTCTTCATGCAAAAGTAACTGAAATCTTTCCTATCCCAACGCTCCTCTCCCATTTTTTCTCAATCGGTCCTCAAATTCTACCTTGCTGCAAGCTTCCCTGCACTCAAGCGATGTCCATCCCATGTCTCCCTGTACCCCCTGATTTGGGGTATTCTCCTGTGCTCCCAGGGCAAGTCTACCTATGCCACGTTGTTTGATTTCCAATCTTGCTTGAACTTCTGATTTCATGCACAAGACCGCATTGCCGAACGTCAAACCCGGGACCATGACACATTTCTCAATTCCTCTCACAATGCCATGCCTATTGTAGTTCCACAGTGCCCTATTTTTCATTACACCTGTATTCTTGGTGCCCTTTGCCGATTTTTCCCTGCTGAACTTCAAATTTAACCTATCTCCCTCATTAACACAGATGTCTATTAATCCTTGCAGATCTTTCTTGTTGTCGGCTATCATTACTACATCATCTGCATGCATCAATGTTGGTTATGACTGTTCAATGTGTTTTCCTTGCTTGGCAAAAGAGAGGCTTTAATGAGTCGACTCCCCTATACTTTGGATTGTAGTCCCTGGAGATGCAGCATAAGTAACAAAGGGGACAAGGGACATCCTTGTCGAAGCCCGCGTTGTATCTCTGTAGGTTCACATACTTGTTCTTCCCATTTTATAACTACCTTGTTACTTTTATAGATATCACTATGTGTACCTTCTTATCTTTCTACAACCTCTTTTCTCCCCTTCATCCTTTCCCCAGTGCAGGGTAGCTAACCGGATGTGCGTCTGGTTAACCTCCCTGCCTTTCCTTGCATCTTTATCTCTCTCTCTTTCTCTCTCTCTTTAGAAGATTAGTTATTCCATCTTCCATATCTGGTATGTCCAGTATTCCCCACAAGTCTTCCTGAATCACACTATCCAAAGCTCCCTTGATATCTAGAAATGCCAGCCACATGAGCCTGTGTTCCTTTTTCGCTATTTTAATACACTGCATCAATCAAAACAGATTGTCCTCCAACCTCCTTCGTTTACGGAACCAATTCCGTATTTCTCCCAGCACCCGTTCATTCTCCACCCATGTCTGTAGTCTTTCCTTTACTATCTGCATAACCAGCCTGTAAACTACTCATGTAACTGTTATAGGATAGTAGTTGTTTATAAGGGCTTTGTCCCCCCTTTCCTTTATAGATCATGCTCATCCTGCTTAGTTTCCACCTATTGGGAGCTTCACCATCCATTATTGCTTTGATCACTGCATCTCCTAATATTTGCTTAGAGTTTGGTTCTTGTTTCTTTATTAGCGTGATTGGGATGCCGTCAGGGCCTGTTGTCGTGCTATTAGAAACTCTTTTATCTGCCCTTTCCAACTCTCGTTGTCCCAGTGGAGCCACTGAGCTAAATGGTCCATCTCATATGTTATGATGCAGGCAGCGTTTTCTTAATGTTTAAATTTTTCTGACAAAATTGTTTCATATAGTCCATTGCCTCTACCCCTTCTAGTCTGACCCCTTGAACTGTAGTGATAAACATCTGTTTAATGCTTGTCTTAATACTCAGAGAATTGAAATAGTTCTAAAATTTTGCACCTGCCTTTCTTGCCTTTTTGTTTGCTTCCGCCATTCATTGGGCCCCCTTTCTTCTAATCTTTTCACTGATAAAGTCAGACACTTTCCTTCTGCAACTCAAAAAAGTTATCCCATTTTCTTTTGACATCATCTTCCGGTTCACCACTCTGTTTAGCATACCTGTGTTGCCTGGAGGCTCCCTGACGTCTTACAATGGCTCTTTTAACTTCCTCATACCACCAGCTCTTCGGTTTGTGTCTGCTTTTCCCGGTAGATTTGACTTGTACCTTATAGCAAGCTCTAACTCAAACAATCGAGTTATATTTTTGTACGTCCACTCTGTTTTAGTATCCTCGGTGATTATTTTCTCAATCTCTTTAGTTGCTATTTCTGTTTGTCTTTCTGAATAAATATTACCTTGTGGTTGCTCGTAAATTCACCTTTCTCATTTTATTTCTCTTCCAAAACTCAGCTTAATATGTTTGTGATCACTACCGAAGTTTCTGGACACATATTCATCTATGTTCATCTCCCTTATACGATCATACATCATATGTGACATTATTGCGTAATCTATCGTCGTCTGGAGCCTTCCCACCTCCCATGTTATCTGCCCTTCAAATTTCTCGGTGCTGTTTCAAATGATTAAATCATGCCTTTTACACAAGTCCATTTGCATTCTGCCTGTTGGGTCAGTATATTCATCCATATCTTCTATGTGTGCATTTATATATCCTAATATAATTACCTCGCACTCTTTTCGTAGTTCGTCAATGTCATTTCCTGTGCACTGTACCATTTGTTGATTTTCCTTTCTGGCTTTTGCCCTTGTCTACCGAATAATACAAAACCCAGGAGCATCATTTGCCATGCCACTTTCCCTTTTAGCCATAAATGTTCCATGCACTCCTGCTTGACCCTTTGCAAGTCTGTACTTTTATGAATGAATGCCCCAATACCACGCTTCTGTGCGGACGGCGTGCACTGCGGATATTTCAGGTAAAATTAAGAAATTTGATGTCCAACTTGAATAATTACGTGTCATAATGCTTCGTTTTTTGAGTGAAAATTTACCTCATAGGTTCGTGCTCGAAAATAAGTTTTTGTAAACAGTTAATTGTCTGAATTTGCAGGGCGTCATTTTAGCGTCTGATTACCCAAATCACGCTTTGTGCTACGACAAGCAGCAGTATTAGAGCCATTGCTACGGCATCCTTTCCACAGTGTCCAGGCGAAAAAAAAAGCAATGTAGCCAAATTGTGCTAAAACATGATAAAAACGTCATCCATGAGCAGTAAACCAGTCAAAAGTAACTACGTCTTAGCAAAAGGTCCCATGGCGTTTTTTTAATTGAAAACGGCTCAATGTAACAGTATCTTACCAATTTCCTGCAAAGTGGTAAAGATTGTACCACAAGTGCAAGAAAACAAAAGGAATCATGGGCCCCACTCCGTGAAGATGGTGGATCAGTGAAGCTGTGTAACGCTTCTGTTAAAACACGCGAACACCAACGCTGATACTGATATGAAATTTCTACGACGCAAGCTCTTCGGTGGTGTTGCATTAAAACTAACCGTTACATGCCACCCAAATTGGGCTTATCATCCTACTCGTTACTGGGCTTCTTAAGGAAGGGTTCAATGAACCCACGTGTTCTTTTGGGTTGGAGTGCTGCCTCTTCACTTTTGAAAACATAATCAGTACCACTGAAATTCTCCTTGATAGTGACTATGTGAACCCCGCGTGGAGAAATACCCGAAGCTCCGCATAAAGGGGTGCTCATGGTGACAGCACCTTTTTAGGTGGAGATTTGAGTTTTTTTTTCTCTACGGGACTTGAACTGCCACCATGTATAAATATTGCATTGGTGCAATTTTATATTAACTAAGAGAAGCAGCACTCTGCGACCACTCCCCGAAAAATAAATGTGGCTGATCTCTCTTTCTAGGAATCGGTAAAACACAAAAGTGAAACGTGCCTTCTCGTAAGTAGTTAAGCGCTTACTGTGCGTTGTTTCGCCACAATGCAGAAAGAATGGACGCAACAGCAACAATTCTCAAAGTCACGTGAAGAACGGCAAACAGCAGCAGCTCGAAAGTTGCAGCGCGCACCTCATGCGGAAAGCACGCATGAACTGAACTACACAGGACGAGCGCGGACTAACCAGTCACAACTCTCCACTCGAATCACGCCCTGTAAACAAAAAGAAAGGCGCAATAGGTAGGAGGGGACAGCTGTCACTGTTTTTTGCTTTTTCGTGTGTGAGCAGCGTGCTCGTTTCTTAAGTGTCGACGCGGCAGGGAGTGAAGTGACCTTGGCGCTCTCCCGAGTCACGAGTCTGATAAGCGCGCGCACAGGAGAGGCCCCTCTCCGTGGAGGCGGCGCTCTCCGACACGCGAGAGACGAGTGATGGCCTTTAGAGCGGCTACAACGCGCACTCGTCGCGCCATCTGGCTAGTGATGACAGAAACGCGCTGAAACTGCGATGCTCCAAGGAACGTTAAATGTTGTATAATAAATATAAATGCCTTGCCGTTTGCGGTCTTGACTTTTGAACGGTGTGGCGTAGTGGTTAGCGCCGGGCGCTGCTATTGAAGAGGTCGCCTGTTCGACGCCCCGTACCAAAGCCTGTGCATATCGTTTTTTTTTTCGCAATCTGCTAGCATTTGTTTAAAACGTCATATTCATGATGGAAACACGTAAGCAGAGCCATGGCGGATCACGGTCTAAAGCACTTTTTCTGTTAAAAAGACGCGTGGCAGCAACCGCGCACGTGGGTTCATTCAATTTTAGCAGTAATGAGTTGGGCAATAATGCCCGATTTTGATGACATCAGCTAATTTTGAAACAATAGCATTAAAAAGCTCGTTTTGCAGAAATTTCGGTTTCTGCCACGGCATTGGTGTCGGCGTCTGTAGTGGTATCGTTATCTTGGTTCGGGATAAGCCAAAGCCACCTGTAGGAAAATAATTCAAGCCTGTTCAGGATTACGTGCATGGCCTCTGACGTCACTCAGTTTTAACACTCGTCTCCTGGCGAGCAGACGTGCGATTGCATTCTCCCGCCATTCGAGATAGCAGGATAATTAGCTAACACTAACGATGCCTCTAGCAGAGCGCTGGTGTTTCTTTTGGTGACTGCATCAAGATGATCATGTTTTTCTGTCTCCGTGAAGTGCTGCAGGGTGATGTGAAGTGCTTCTTTCACTTAATGTACGCGTAGTGTACACTTGCAAGCTATCGCGATGGGGCAGTGCTGTGGGTCCAGCTGTCACCCATATTGACAGTGTGCCGAAGGCTCCAGCGTTTCATTCTCAAAGGAGGATCAAAAAGCAATGTGAGAGCGTGCCGTTCATCGGGAGGACACTTGTATGCGTTCTTTCCGTGATTCGAAGGTATGTGCGTGTCTATACTACTTGCTTTTGAGTTGTCTTTTAAAAGCAACGCCGTTAACACGTTCAGTTCTTTCTGTTTACACTTCTGGCTTGCTGGTGGAAGCCTTGACCTAAAATATTTAGCAGAGCGTCACGGGCGTTCAGCCACTCCATAACCTATCGTCCCGAGACAGTGCTAGGAAAAACAAAGATTTAGCGCTTTCGACGAGTGCATTCGCCGAGACGTGGAGTTAGAGGGGAGCTGGGGGGGCTGGTTGGCTGCAAAGGGATGGCGAGACGAAGTAGACTCACTTTCACGCTCAACCGGCCACGTTTTACGTTCCGCTGCTCGCAATCGAAAACATCAAAATAAAGCAATAAACGCGCGTCGTAGCGTATTCTCAGAACGGGCAATACTCTCAGAACGGGCAACGGGAGCCACAGATTGTCACTAAACATTTCGCTATTTGCGCATCGCTCTACAGGCTTATTTACCTCCGGTCACTTGGTTTAATAAATGGAAAGAGGGCTGGTACGTGGTGCCGCGCATCTGTTGCGTATTCTACGTAGAATTCCTTGCCGATTCTCCGTTCATTTTTTTTTGGGGGGGGGGGGGGGGGTAATATAGTTATGTGCAGAGACTCTGCAGTGCCTTCGCCTAATTTCTTGTCCTTAAATTATGTGCTGCCGCTCTTCAATTTAATTCGGATGCCCGTACATACCTCGATTCTTTGCCTGTTTTGTAGCCTTTCTATAAGGGGCCTCTGGTGCACAAAGCATGTCCTAAAGCACTTTCTTAAACGTTTTTCCTGTGTCTGAACTCAATTTCCAGCTGTAATACTCGAGGGCGGCTACCAGGTACACTGATCTCGAAACATGCGCAACAGTACAAACGGACTCACTCAGTAGAGAAGACTGCAGAAGTATAGCAAATTAATTAGAGCGTTTGGTGTGCCTCTTCTTTACTCTGTGTGTTATTCAAAAATAGCATTTACCTAACCTATGCCCCCCTTTTATGGGGCCACCGATTCCAAGCTTCACTCTTTTAAATGGTTCACGTGTTCGATAGCGCACAATATTACGTTTAGATGCAATAATAAATGCCTACTAATAAATTGGGGAAACTTTAATGTGCAATAGATTCCTTAATCCAGTGCGAATCCAGACACAGATTGTTAAATGAAGCTGTGGTCACTTGAAACTCGCCTTAACGCTTCATTTTTTTTCAAGGAAGACGCTCAATGGCAGCGGCTTCGCAGCCTCCCTCTCGCCCTCGCTCGGCCGAGGCACGTGACAACACGGTGGCAGTGAGAAGGCCTGAAATCTACACGACATTGGCCTAGCACTAGTGCGCCTCCCTATGACGTCATCAACGGAAACTCATGAAAAGCGGCTGTTCAACGAACTTGGGGCTTCTTTTAGCTGTATTGACAATGGAGTGGCGTCTGTCTTTCAACCGCATCGCTCGGCTAAGAACGGATATGACATGGTGTGAGTTGGGTCTCGCATTACTATAGTTTCTATTGCGGCACTCGCTCTGCGTTCGGCCAGCACAATGGCAGCCCCGACAGTGGTAGGCTTCCCGCCACCGACGCCGTTAACCTACCACCGGGCTTCCGAATGGACAGAATGGGTTATGTCATTCGATTATTACCGCCGTGAACCAGGACTCAAGACTGAACGAAAGAACGGAGGAATCGAAAAACATTTCGCCCACGTATGCTACAAGAGAACCAAAAGTGGGCGTGTCAGTACTAGAAGGCGACGTAGAGGACTTTTTTGTAGATGGGACACTTAACGGGTCAAAGGCCCGATAAGCGGAAGTGTCTATCAAAGGGACACGCGAAAGTGCTAAAGCATTAGGTAAGTGCAGGCGGTGGTAAATAAAGTAGATACAGCGAAGGTCTTTATCATGATAAGGATGAAGATGTTTCTAAACAAGGCTATGACCAATGCATTACATAGTACTGTAGTTATAGGAAGAATTCCTATCTACTCATTCAATCTTCTTCGATGGATATGTGCCATGCGCGGAGAACTAAAAGAAGAAGACCAATGCAGCATACATATAGCACGTGCTTGAAGGAAATGAGCTGAAGCCATATAGGTCTTTTCAAACACTTGCGCTCGGTGTCAATGCTCGATGACGATGATGCTTCTGGATAATTGGAACCTACAAACCCGAGGGGATCGGCTAAGAGTTAGATGGATCGTACAGACTGCATTTTTTTCAAGTTTTAATAAATGTTATTTTATTTATTTATTACATACTGCTGACTTGTTTACCAGGTCTTAAGCAGGAATGGGCATACAGAACTGTTTACTACAAAAAACATAATTGACATCACACAGCATACTGACAGTGGGTACAATTCAACACTTTTGTATTAATTTACAAAAAAACTAAAGAAAAACATTACAACAATGGCATAGCTTTGCTGACTGAAACGTACTAAAAAGTTGGAAGCATTGCGTAACTCTGGGCTGCATGGCTGTACAAAAAAGTGTTAGTGGTTATTGAGAGCATGTAGAAATAAATCAACTGTTGGACACTGTACAGCATCGGGTGATAGGCAATTCCACTCACGGGTAGTTCTTGAAAAAAAAATTGAATACCTGAATGTGTCTGTGCGGTTTACGTAATCCAAAACTTTTTTTGAATGATGTGAGCGCACAGAATATTCACTTATTTGTCCAATATGCACTGTTTTGTTGATACCAGTTTTGCTGTGGAAAATGAGGTAAAAAACCTTCAGCCTCTCCATTCTTCTCTCGTGTAGTTTTTCGAGATCCGCTTCAATTAGTAGAAGTGAAGGGGAAGTACGCCAACTTTAACAATTAAAAACAAATCGGACAGATTTTTTTGACCATTTCTATTTTTTTAATATTGGACTCAGTAAAGGGATCCCACACTGCAGCTCCATATTCCAATACTGGTCTAATGAAAGTTTTGTACGCGAGAAGTTTGATGTGTGGTGTGGCATTCACAAGCCTCCTTCACAAATAGCCAAGCTTTTTCATTGCCTTTCTTTCAATATATTCTATGTGTTAATTCCATTTTAAGTATGATGTGAGCATGAGCCCTAAATATTTGTGTTTAGTTACTTCGGACAGCGCATGACCGTTGACGTGATAGGTAAACAGAAGCCGCTGTTTCTTACGCGTAACTTGCATTGCTACTATTTTTTTTTTATAATTGTCATCTTCCAATTTTCACACCATGTTTGTAGCATTGCTAGTGCAGTATTTAAAGATTCTTGATCACTGTAACTATAAATTTCCTGATATAGTATACAATCGTCCGCGAAAAGCTTCATTTTTACGGGCAAGTTTAGCACAATATAACTATGTATCAATATAAATAACAGAAAAAACAATGGCCCCGAAATTGACCCTTGAGGCACACTCGATTTCATGGGGGCGGAACTCGAGGTGACACCATCAATGGCAACACATTGCCTCCTCATTGAAAGATACTCATTTTTCAGAATTGGTTTGAGCTTAATTAGTAATTTCTGGTGACTCACACGATCGAAAGCTTTCTCAAAATCCAATTATATAACATCTACTTGACCATTCATATCGATCCCTGCTGCTAGGTCATGAAACGTCTCAGTAAGCTGGGTTACCGTAGAATAATACCCTTGGCGAAAGCCGTGCTGAAGGGGCGTGATTAGGTTATTTCTTTCGACAAACATAGACATATGTTTGAATATTATATGCTCTAGAATTTGGACACTAGTGCATAGCAAGGAGATAGGCCTAAACGAGGATACAAGTGAATGTTCATCAGTTTTTGGTACTGGAGTGATCTTAGCGTGCTTCCGATCACTCGGAAGCTCAGCGCGCTGGAGAGATGATTTAAAGATCAAGCATAGGTATTTGGCATTCCATTCAGCATACCTTATCAGAAATGATACCTGCTTGCTCGATACGCACATATTTCTTGTGATGAACGTTGAACACCTGCCACGCACCCACATGAGAACCTTTGTAAATGTCCTACAATGCAGTTATGAAGCACAAAACGCGTTTGCGAATTATGTTATTGCAAGTGGCCTGTTTTTGAGTGGTGTAGCAGCGCTCGATTATCTCGCACCAGGGCGCAACTGTAAAAGACAGATTGATTGATGACACGCCTGCCTTCTTTTTTCCATTCACCCACATTCATTTTCATAATGATCGTAGGCATTCGGTTCCTACACTAGCTTTGTGTTTCTATTTTGACGGCAACTACAGATTCGATGAGTTAGCAAAAACTGACACCAGTTAAACATCCTGACGCTGTTCATCCAACAACGCCTTCCCCAGAGAAGCCCGAAGAGTCGACTTCTTCTGTCAAATATTAGTTCCATTTGTGCATTCATTCATTTTTGGTGGAGTCTCCAAGAACAACGTGCCTACAATAACAACAAAGAGTAAAAAAATAAAACAATGAAACACGTATTGATATTTTCATAGTTTTATATCAGTCAGATCGTGGTACAATGAAAAATTTTAATCGGGGATTGAACTCTCATCACACGTGTTGGGGTTTCAAAACTGACCTTAATGGAAAACAGACACTAAACTTTCGTGTCTAAACGCGAGAACCACCACATTTATTTGCAATCGGCACCGATCGGTCTTTCATTTAGGTTTCGCAAGTGCGGCCATTACTGACTCGTCCTAGACAGCGCTGGAGTGTGCCACAAACACTGATCACTTTTATACAGGTTTTGAAATTTTTTATCCGAAAACCTTACCTTGTTTTTAAGTTAGAGTTTTTGTAAATTATAATAAATTTCGGAATAACCTAATGACATCTATGTCATCTTCCTCTGATGAGAGAAATATTCCAAAGCGACGAAGTTAACCGCAAATTTTAAAAACTCTTGTACACGAGCTGAGCTAACTGTTGAATCGGCTAGGAGAGCTTGTTATAGTCTTTGTTGGAATGCATATTGCACACAAAATCACCGCCGACGCCAGACAGCTTAGAAGCAGCTTATTCATAATCAGTCCCCGAAATTCGGTCTAATTATGAATTTGTCGTGGCTAGTTTTGAACGCGCAATCGACCAAGCAAAACAGAAACATGATCGCATACATTATGACTTGCTCTCGAAACCAAAAAATGAAAAAGCACTGTTTTGATTCAAGAGAAACAAGAAAATGCAACCAGCACCAGTAAATTCAGATTGTGCACTTCTATCGTCAGTGGAAATTACTAAAGTTCTAGAGTTAATCGCTACAGGGCTCGAGCGTAGATTTACACCGAATGTAGCGAACATTTAGCGAAAATTTACAAACTTCACTGACTTTGACAAAGATACAGTCATTGAACTATCCTGCGTGATTAGACAGTTGCCTCTGTCAGCTCACGGGCCTGATGAAATCATAGCGCGTATGATTCAAATTTTATTCAAATAGTATAACTGTGAAATTGTCAATGTGTGTAAGGTATGTTAAAATATGCCTGGAGTCTTCGTGATCGGGAAATAGCGAAGGTGATTCCAATACCTAAGGAATGGGGAGCAGGGTTTAACACACAAAATAATACACCTATAATGTTGACTTATAACGCGGTTAAACTCGTAGAGAGGGTTGTTCTGAATGGTAGAATCACTAACTAGATTTTTCATAAGCCTATACTGAAACCACAACAAATTGGCTCTAAATCAGCCTGTTAAATCTGGTGCACACATACTGACTTATAGAGCCGTGTACAGTTTGCTAGGTAAAGAAGACAATAAGCTGCGATTGGGACCCTTGCCATGCTATATTACTAAACTCACTACAAATTTGAAATTTTCAACAGTATGTGACGGCGTAGTCAGCAGAATTTTCACAATCAAGAGAATTTTATTGTGCTAAGGATGGATGCTCGTCAACTAAATATAAATAGAGTCGTGAAGCTCACCAAGGAATGGTTGTAAGTCCACTTTTATTTAAAACACTAATTAGTTCGATACCAACCTGTCAGGATATTTATATCTACGCATATGTAGACAACATGGCATTCGTTTCAGCTGACAATGATACTGACGCTCCACAACGAAAATTGTAAATCTACTTGAATATGCTGGATATATGGCTGCAGTCCATTTCACTGGTAATGTAAACAAGAGGGTTCGGGGGGGGGGGGTAGCAAGGTTAACTTTTCTTTCTATTATGTGTAAACATGACACTAATCTGCAAATAGACTCTCAAATATTTGGGTGTTTTATAAAATGAAAAACTTTACGGGAGTCCTCATACTGAATACATAGCGGCTAAAGCTCAACGAGCTTTGGGCTTATTGCACCGAATGAGCAATCGCAATTTTTGGGTACGTAGGAAATTCATGTTAATGTTGTACAAGATGTATATGCACCCAGTATTATATTCTGGATGTGTGTTGTTCGCAGGTGGCGCTGCTTAGAAACTAGATCATTGATTACCTTGGAGCGGGAAACTCTGCGCTTCTGTCTAGGGTTCCTTACATCAGTAGCAATCCTTTTCATGATTCAGGAAGCGCTCCTACCTTCATTGCTCCGTTGAGTCCGCTTAATAACGTGACAGATATTTCTAAAATTTTATAACTTGCCAGCAAGAAGAGATGAATACGTTTTCTTCAGGGACCCAGACTCTCCCTTTCTCTTCAATTGGGCACGTTTTCATACACATCAGATAATATGCGTACAAAAGAAACTGGAAAGGTGCTAATGTCAGAGAGGTAATGGTAACTACTGACTCAAGTCAGTTTCTCATGACAGATTATGATGAGATTTTCCCTCAAAAACTTAAATTTCTATCCCAAGAATTCTTAAAAAAACAGGTTTTAAGATATTCTGATACATGCGCAAACACGTAACATATTAGCTACAGGTGTTTTCTTGAATGAGGGAAGAGCATGTGTGGGAATCGTCTGCGAGTCGCTTGGCTAGTCATTCATCGTGAGGCTGCCCAGTTTCACTACGTTTCTCGAAGCTGAGCTCGTGGCTGACATCATGGCACTGCGAAAACTTCCGCTAGACGATAACCGGGCGATCATTACAATTTAGCCTATGGTATGCATGACCCTTTCAATTTCACGCAGCTCGCGTGCCCTCAAGACGTTACGCTCTTCAGTTGCACCTCGGCTGAAGCACCTAATATTAGCGTGCGTACTGGGACACTGTGGATCAAATTTGAATGAAATGGCCGATGGTGCGCGTCACTATAGATCTCCCGATACTGCAGGTTTTCCAGTGGTAGACTTCTTCAACTGTAATCAGATGTAGAAACTTATCGATTCAGACAGATCGGATGAAATCAATAACAACATGAACGGAATACGAGCACCTTAAGTTACCATGGAAGCCGCATTGAAGCAACTCTAGACAATCGGAAGTGACGATCACCAGATTTTGATGCCATGTGCCCTTGTTGAGCTTATACCTACACAGGGCTGGTCCGATATTGTTACCCCTCTACCGATTCTGCGGAGAATTGGAAAATATTGCACACTACTTCCTGTCATGTCGCCAATAGTCAGATATTACAACACGACTTCTCATTAGTGCCCTTTCGAAAATAGGCCTATTCGTAACTGGACAATTAGTATTTAGCTTCGGCGCCTCAGTTTTGGGATGCTGTCACTGGGACACTTTTGATGCTGTATCTAATTTTATTCAAACTAATAACCAGTGCCGTTTTGCTGTTGCCTTCACATACTTTTTTATTGTTATGCTGTAAAACTTAACTAATCTCTTCCATATTGTATTGCGCAGGTTTTTCCTGCAGCCTAATACGAGCTCAAAAGCATATTACTTTTTATATTGTTATAATTTGTTGTAATGCATATCTTTACCATTTTATTTACTTTTTGTTTTTATTTTCAAATCAAACTTTCCTAAATGACTTGTCAAATTTTCAATTACTCATTCTTGGCTGAAATCCCAGAGTGGATAGGTGCCATTATTTTTGAAGGAAAAACAAACAATATATAACGACTAATATTTTCACTCGCGAAATACCATCGGGAAATGCTTTTTGTACAGAAGTTAAGCCAACAATGAAGGCATGTGTGTAAAGTTGGTATTTGTGAGCTAAATTTTTCGTTTCTACCAGATGGAAGCCTGCTTATAAGCTCGAAGGCTATGCGGTTGTCACACAGGTCCCGTTAATTAGGGAGGCGATCGCCGGGCTAATTCCAAAGGCCGAAGTATCGGCCCCCCGAACCGCACCACGAAAGCGTGGACAATTTAGAAGTGGTCCTTTTTGGCGCGCCAGCGGACGCCGGCTGTGGCCCAAAGAACAGGTCAGAGCCGAGAGTTGATAAACAAAACAGAATTATATTCTCAATAATGGCAGATAAAAAGCAATACACCAGTATGCACACTCCACAATAGTTGAATACAATATCTCACAAACCAAACAAGGTACTACACAGTACAATCAGGCACACTCGAAACAACGGACACAGACAATACGCACTACAATGCAGTCACATGCATTGAACAACCAAGACACTTAAAGACTAAAGAGATAGAAAACCTATTCAGTCCAAAGTTCTTGGAACAAAAGTCTGGATGATACTCTTCCGAGAATCACTCACTCAAGGTCCAGCGTTGTTGTCGTTCCGCGGCCCCGAAGTTTCGCTTCCAGGAAACCTCGCCGAACTTTCTCTTCCAGGCAACCTCGCTTCTTCAATTGGCCAATCTCCAAGCTTCAAACTTCTTCGCTGGAAACACGTCGGCTTCACACACGCAGCTGTTGCCACGCGTCTTCGCTCGATAGCGGTAAACACACACTCTTGCCTGTAGCTCGAGTCATCACCCCTCAAGTGGAAATCATCTTCTTCTCCTGCTTTGTCTCTACGGACAAAACCCTCGCCGACTACACGGTGGAATCCCTACGCGCTCTGGCGCTAACTTCCGTCTTCTCCTTCGAAGTTTCTCTTCCAGAAAACCTCACGTCTTCTCCTGCTTTGTCCCTACGGACAAAACCTTCGCCGACTACACGGCGGGATACCCTACGCACTCTGGCGCTAACTTCCATCTTCTCCTGATCTCTCGTCTCGGCTGCTCGATTAAATACCTTCCGCGCAAGATTCCAGAAGGTTCTCATTATTTCGTCGGCGCGATGCGCAGCGAAGGCTAGGGGAAAGGTCGAGAGGATACGAGGGCCGTCCGCGTCGGATGACTCAATCCGGCATTTCCTTCTAGAAATTTCGAGTGCTTGCTCGGTCGCCGATGTGGGGTGAGGAGGTTCGTCGGCGAGCCCACGCTTCCGAGGGAGAGAGTCACGCGCCCGGGAGTCTTTGAATGTTTGTTTTCTTTTCTCTTTTTTTTATCGTTCACCTCGCGGCGTCACTGCGGCGTTTCGACGCGAGAATTTGGCGGCGCGCCCTTTTTAAGCGCTCGTTTTGTGACAGCGGTCATCCACGTGTCACTGTATACTCTGCACAGTGCACTGTTCCGACGTTGATGGGGATGTTCACAACCTGGCACTTAATGTTAAACTGGCCTCCACCATGTCACCTCTGTGCCGTCCGCTAAACGGCTTCACTGGTGATCAGTCTTCACAGAATGGAATAGCTTTCCAATTCCATCGTTCGCTATTTTGACAGCATCTCACCTGATGATACTGCAAACACGCCCAAATCACGTAACTAGCGAACAGTCGCAAGTGTTCCTTATAGTTCTAAACAAATAGCTTGCGCGACCCGAAAGATAGTCCAAAACTACGTATTCCTCAACATTTTGAAAATAACAATTGAAAGCGTACCCACGGAGTTAATGATGAAGTTAAACCACCACCTTTCGGGCACGTGCCCTCTAAACATCTATCTATCTATCTATCTATCTATCTATCTATCTATCTATCTATCTATCTATCTATCTATCTATCTATCTATCTATCTATCCGCCTAACGTGAAACTGTCACATATACGTGATACTGTGACCAAAGTTTGTTTCATGGCAGTGCAAGCTTGGCATGCCCAAGAGCGCGTGCATTGTAGCAGACGACGCAAAGCTGCGCCTGCATTCACTCTCGCGCCTGCGCAGGTTTAATTGGATGCGCGGCCACACTGGCGGCAGTGGCGCTCCGCGGAGCGCAGCATTAAGATCCCTAGGTGAAACAAGTTTCCAAGCTGGCGTTAGCATTACTCAATGTTCTCGATGCCGTCCTCCTGACTCTCTCGCTTATCCCTACTTCTTTCTGCCATCCCCGTCTGTAATTGGTCCATTCCTTCTACGCGATCTTGCATATGGCTGGTGGTGTTATTTATTAATACGCAAAATATTCAAAACGAGTATGCATGCACATATGGCTGCAGCCGGATTCTCGCCGTGACCAAAGACGAAAACGTAGTTAGGACATAAACGGAAGAGGAGGAGTGTTTCACTTGGTGCCAAGTCGGCCGAGATTGTTTCGCGGTGCTGGTTCAATGCAATATTCAAGTTTTTTCAACATTGCTTTGTTGCCGTAAAACAACAGAAAACGGTCTCATTTTCTTGAACTTACGTTGTGCTACCCGAAATGAAGCACGCCGTGAAGTATAGCTATGAAACATTTCACGTGAACGCTTTCGTGCAACTCTGTCACGTCGACGCGAATCTGCGGAGCAAGTTTTTGTCTATTTTAGGGGCGAAGCTCCTTAGGGCGTGGGCTGTGCGTCCCCTGTAGCCTGTATGTAGCCACCTCTAGTTTAGTTCTTGCAGTGTTCACTAGATGGCGGTACCATCCCCTGTATGTAGCCACCTCTAGTTTAGTTCTTGCAGTGTTCACTAGATGGCGGTACCGTCTCCTGTATGTAGCCACCTCTCGTTTAGTTCTTGTAGTGTTTACTAGATGGTGGTACTTGTAGCTGATGATGAAAAGATGCAAGATGTTATAAACTAGAAAGCGGTACTTGTAGTTGATGAAAGACGCGCGATCTTATAAAATAGGAATGATGTCACATATGGCGCGTGTCAATAGTTGAAGGCAATCGTTCGATTTAGTGCGGCGACGTACGCTAGGGGGAGCGTTGTAATAAAATCCGTTCGCTGTTGGCGCACGCTCGGAGTCGCCGGATGGATAAGGCTGCACAGCGGAGAGAGCGCAAGGCGGCAGCAGCGCGCGCTCGCAGACAGAATCCCGATGTGCGAGCGCGCGAGGCAAGGGACATCGCAAGCCATCCATCGTCTAACAACAAATAAAAGTTGATTTGTGTATATACACACACAGCGTTTCTCACGTCTTTACATCATGATCGACTGGGCGAATTACACAGAAGATTCACAGTTTACCGATGAATCCCTCCGGAGCTTCGCCCATTCATCATCATTCAACCCGTGAATATGCCGTAATTTTTTTCGTGCACCCGGCAACTAAGCCCAATGTTTCGAATGAAAATCGAAGACGCGCGATTCTCCCCGCCGAATGATAAGTGGGCACGCACAAACACCTGAGCCCCCGCCCCCATTCGCGGGGCTAACCCCCGTATACTAGAACGTCCCTCCGCTTAGTGCTTCACCTTAACTTGAGAAGGCTGATGGGAGCGCCGTCTCTGGGCAGGGAAATTTTTTATTTAAGCGCCAGGAATGAGTCTAATGCGCGCCTATAGTGCCTGCCAGTTGTTACAGAAACTTGTGCGCACGCACGTATACAGAGCAGCTGGAGCGTGTAATCAACGCAGCTACAGGAACATGTCACACTTGACCAGTTTACCAGAACGAGGCATAAAGGAGCCGAAACGCGCTGCTTTGAGACACCTCGCCAGTAGAACTCTCACTTTTCAGGAAAATCCGCGCACCACACCAAAATCACCTTGCATCACGATTGTCAAAATGGGCCGACACATTAAAAAAGTACTGTCATTGCAGTGCTGCTATTCACCTTTTCATAAACGCCTCCCTGAGCACCGCCATAGCCCTCCTTGGGCGGTGCGAATTGGCGCGTCCCCTCGAAAACGCACTGCCATTGCTGCGCCCTTAGCCTTTGTACTCCCGCGCACAGCCCATGATGGCGGTGTTTTTTTTCCTTCCTGTGAAAGGGTGTATATAGTCAAGCGTTCGTACCAGCCTGGCAGTGTTTTTTTTCTTGCGTGTGCACAAGCCGGCTGTAATCACTCGTCACAACGCCACGCCCTGTGGTCACTGACAGCATCCTCCAGCAAGAAGCGCGTTTACTGTGTGAAAGCACGAAAAGGGCACATTCGTAGAACTAGACTAGTTATAACTGGACGAACTACGATGCATGACACGAGATGGCATGGCTAGTGGGGTAAAATGTAGAACTGCACAATGTTGCCAGTTCAGTAACGCACATCCCGCTTGCTCTTGTGTTGTACCGTTTATGCTCACAAAGGTAACCGTTTATTCTGCGACTCATTTCATTCTGTTTTGTTTTTTACATCAAGTCACCATAGTAACTTAACCCAAACTTCGCTTTTTGATGAACCCCGCCGTGGTGGTCTAGTGGCTAAGGTACTCGGCTGCTGACCCACAGGTCGCGGGTTCAAATCCCTGCTGCGGCGGCTGCATTTCCGATGGAGGCGGAAATGTTGTAGGCCCGTGTACTCAGATTTGGGTGCACGTTAAAGAACCCCAGGTCGTCAAAATTTCCGGAGCCCTCCACTACGGCGTCTCTCATAATCATATGCTGGTTTTCGGACGTCAAACCCCACAAATCTAATCTAATCGCTTTTTGATGAAAGTTTTGAGCCTTCTATAGGGGGCGCTCCTGGAACATAGGCAAGGAAGAAAGGGAAAGGTGTCGCTACCTTGGAAACTTGTTTCATCGACGCGGCCACCCACTTGCACGTTTATCAAAAATTGGCTGGCACTGTACATACCTTTACTGGTGAATTGTGCAGCGTTAAGTCTGTGTCTCGGCTTCTGGCTGAAAATGCATTTGGTGCAATGCAGTTTGGCGGTGATGCACAAGTCCCGACCGACGTGGAGTCGTCGTAGTGTTTCGACATCTATATTTGCATGCTGTTTTATTGGCGACGCCTTTGCACTGTGGTTATCGACAACAATGGGAGAAAAAATCCTTTCTTGTGGATACTGTTTTATTATGAGGCAAGTAAATGTTTCTGTAATAACATCTTTCCTGTGGATACTGTTTTATTATTAAATCAGCAAATCTCCTTGTATTAACATTACTCCTTCATGTGGTCCAATATGTGGACATGATCCCATAATTAGAAACCTTAGAAGTCCATTTGATAATCAGAATGATGTACTAGAGGTATGAGAAATTGTCGTGCACCACAGAAGATTCAAGTGTCGGATTATAAATCTGCATACTTATTTAATGAAAATCACAAGTATTCCGAAGGTTGAAACAATCAAAACTAAAGCGGCAGGCTGTTTGAATGAAATCAATATAAATTGCGTAATATTTTATAACGAGAGGCAAGCTGAAATGTTCGCCGCCTGGTGCGTCAAACCTCGAGCGTACTTCGACACTTCTCCGAGTCTCTTGGTTCCGTTCAGTGTGCGCGTGCCGTCATTGTCACACTTCCCGGTCCAGTCTTCGCATTCCAAATCAAAAAGCGCGATGCTCAACTCGAATTCCGTGTACCGAACTTTCAACCAGCATAACTGCGAAAAAAAGATGAGTCAAGAAATAAATGTTCCGGCGAACACGCACGGGAAGAAGAGTTTATACGAAAGAATCAATTTTGTATGACTATTCCGTAGTGCCACAAGTGCACAAGAAATGATGAACGAGAAAATAGAATAGGTGAAACTGGCTTACAGTATTCTTTTTGCGTGTGGCGTCAGTAGCACTGTCCTAACGTTCGAGAAAATACATCAGCAAAAACCGAGAAGAGCGACCAGTAAATTGACAATGGCACTGCGATAAAGTGAATGTACAAATACGGTCAAATATGTGTCTTGAGCAACGGTGACAGTCAGTGGTTCCACGTCATGAATGGGCGATATTATTGATATTCTTAAGCCTGTACACACATCAGACAGTTTGTGCCTGTCTACCTATCCATAGCCTCCGAGCACCGCGCTTTGAAAAATAATCAGGAGTGTGTAACGTCGCTAAATAACGATATTATGAAATACGTCGGTGTGGAGGACGTCCGAAATTGCAACCACCTAGGTTATTTAACGTGCACCTAAATTTAGGTACATGGGCCCAGAGCATTTTCGCCTTTATCAAAAACACAGCCGCTGCGGCTGGGATTGGATCCCGTGACTTGCCGGTCAGCATTCAAACATGATGACCCCTAGACCACCGTGGGGGTCACCAGTACAAAATAAGATTACGTTTTAAACTCTGTCTATTATGGGTGAATTTGAACTTTAATCACACACGCTCCTGAAGTTTGTATCTATACGCTGAAAAATGTTATGTCCTGAGTTTCCTCCCGTATAGAGAGCGAGAGATAAGTGCTTTTATGATGTGTCGCTATAGCTGTGCTGCCTTATTTCTAAACGTGAGAGCAAACTTCGAGGAATGGCGTGAATTTCATTTCGGTGCATCGACAGTGCAGCCACGTTGGTGCTCGGTGAGTACACTTCAGCATATTATTTACCGAAATAACACTTGGCCGCGGTGCAGTCACGTAGATCAGCGTTTTAACTACTGATTCTATATTCTAACCTCCTTGAATTTGTTCTGAAAGGTTAGCTACCTTACGTAACCACGCGCATGCTGGCTATATTGCCGATTATCACCTCACATTTTCAATATACGGAACAACGCATTCAAACAGTGTCTTCACTTTCAGTGTAAATGAAAGACTGCGAGATGCATCAGGATACTGAGAAGAATGAATCTACTACGATCACTAAATCGGAAATATGGCCTAACACCTTCTATTTTGTCGGTGCTTCAGTGTGCATTAATATCTTTCATGAAGTTTTTTTTTTTCAGGGTAGATCAGTGCTATTTTATTAGTGAGCACAAAGCCTCACTTTTTTTTACTTGCATAATGGCTCGAACTACCTTAAAAGGTTCGTAGAGCACCTCCGATATTTCTTCAAACATTTAAAGTAGACACGCACCCTTTGTGCATAATGTCGTCACGATCAACGATTCTGCACGTGGCAGCAATATACAAACTTCCGGCACATCACAAATCCTAAGAAGCAATCCCTCCTTCTTTCCCAAACTTTCGTGCCTCCGCATGACGCGCTGTTCTGATATTCTGACGCGCTGATCCAAATATGCTGCGATTGGTAGAGCGAGAGCCTACGACTTCCGGCCTGTCTGCAGGCAGCTGTCCGGGCTGCTTTTTGTTCGTCGTGTTCCCCGCGTGGGCACGCCCGCTCACGAATGGGCTACTGTGGTCTGTTACGTAACTACGCAAACTTTATTCAAGTGGTGGCGCAACGCCGGGTTCATACCGGAAAGATTCGTATAGGCACGGCAGTCGCGGTTCGCCAACAAGCACGCAGCTACAACAGGCCCCGGAAACTCGGCGCTAGTTTCAGTTTCAAGCAATATGCATGCTAGAGCAGTTTCCGTGCTTCCTAGGATCCGGTTGAATGGAGTGAGGTTGACGTGAATCTTCAAATTTATTGGCATTCACAAATGTTTTATGAATAAAAAATTTTATACTCCTGTAAATAACTTCCTTTTCGTTGATATATCATTTATATTTCTATATATTGTGAATTTTCAATCGGGCAAAGCGTGGGAAGTGATTGACATGAGTTACGAGCTCATGTCAATCACTTGCCTGTGGTCCTCCTCACCTGTCACTCAGCGATATTAAAAGTAGGATCACGTTCAGCTATCTCGCTAGGTTGGCGTGCCAACTACGCGAATGAGAAGGACAGCAAGCTGTGGCGGGCAAAGAACGGAAGCAGCAGTGAGCTACGCGGGACAAGTCAACCATGCGTCCGTCGAAGATGGCTAAATCGGGCAGCACATGGTTTTCGCGGCTCACCAGCGAGTCTGACAACCATGGATTTTCTACTTCCGCGAAAATTTTTCAGCGTTTTTTTAAGGCAACGGGTGAGCAGAAAAATTTGGACCCATCATTTAAGCATGTATTGATTTTCCATGAGTACACATTAGTAAATGCAGTTCTCTGCAAGAATGATTGGACTGACAGAAGTGCAATGTCGCTTGACTAACTGGTGCAGACGATAGCCCAGTTGCTGTCCGGAAATGCGTTCATTGAAAGGGTTGAATTCGAGATGACTCGGCTACACAGTTCATATTGCTTCTTTTGCTTTTGGCGAGATCTCAAGTAACTATAGGCTGTTTCGTGCTCATGAAATTTTTGTAGCCGTGGTTTGAAAACTTGTAAATCTTTACTTCTAATACTGTCATTCAAATAAGCATGATTGGCTACATTCTTCTAAAACTTATTACAGAGAATGTCGAAGGAGCCAGCGTTTTGACTAGTGAACTTTTCTTCGTTAAGGCAATGCTGTTGCTCTGACAAAGACAAGTCATCTTGCCGAAACACTGTTTGCAGCGACGTTCTTTCTCGAAAAAACTTGTGATCGCTTGAAGCCTCTCCGCGCCTCTGAACTTCAATGTCGTTCGGTAGTGAAGTTCTCTAAGAAAACTATACACGCGATGAATAGAGAGTTTCGGCCCCCCATGGCTACAATGCAAATGACGGAGTCGACGGTCCGAGTCGCGTCAACCAGAAGTAGACGATGTTTCAAGCAGCACGTCAGTGATGAGATATGCGACGTTATATTGGAAGGGGCATTCGGCGAGAAGGCAGAGCTGCTTGGGAAAGGATACCATGAAGGGTAGCGCAGGAGAGAGTGACAGGAGTGATCATCGCGGTTTCAATAATCAAAAGCGTCTAACTCCGCTATTGCTGCACCGTTTCAAAAAAAGTTCTCATGGTTCCGTGTTCGTCTAACACTCGGGCACAATTTCCCCACTAATACTAAATTTCGACCTATCGGTGGTTTACGGGCCCTTTAAGAGCTCCATTCTGTCGTTGAATTTTGCACTCTAACTTCTGTTGCATGGTTTTGCAAAGTTTGATCAGAGTGTTTCAGTGGTTAACATAATCTGTGATGCGCTAGATGGACATTTCACTCTCTAGTGGGACATCGCTCAAAACACGATTAAGGGGAAAACGTGGCCTGAGCACGAAAGTGACACTAAGATTGGTCCTGTGCACCACGAAAATTTGGGTAAACGACGAGCTCCACAATCTGTTATTTTTTCAGGTATTTCGCTAAGGAAGTTTATTACAGCTTTTCATCACATCATAACCGTCCAAAATACCAAAAAACTTTTAATAGAATGAGGTGGTGAATAAATAGTAGAACGCGGAATGTCGCTGGAGATGAAGTTTCAACTAGTAAACTTGTTTTCGTCACGGCTACAACTGATCATTACAAGTTCACTTGTCGAAACATGGGCTCACGTTCAATGATTTCCTGTCACCTGTTCAAGCTTCGGTTATCACCTAAACTACTCTCATGTTTGTAGCCCTCTAGTATGGTAAACACATTATTTGGATGTGACCGACAATCAAGCCAAGCACAATATTGGGCATGATATTTGTTGAGCTTGCCACACAAACGAGAAAAAATAAGGTGGACGAAAAGACCACTTGCCTCCGGCAGAACCTAACCTGCAACCTTTAAATGACGCGAACGATGCCCTACTAACGGAGGTATACGGCGGTGGTCACCAACCCACCCACTTTATCGGATACACTTGTTTGCTTAAACGTGGCAGTCGCCATCATGGCTCGAAGCCATGATGGCGGGTGTGGAACACTTTTTTTCCCTACTGGCATCACCTAGTTCGTGATGTTTGTACGAGCTCGCAGCTGGCCAAATACCTCGCGTACTACACTTGAAGGCATGGGTTATGCGAGAACAAGAGACCCTCGCTATCAATGAACGAAAGGAGAACAATTTCAATGGCTTATCTTTCTTTGTTAGATACAGCATATTGAGAACTATCAGACAATACAGCAAAGGAAAGTATAGGGTATGTTAGAAATCGTTAGTGAGTGTGTAGAAAGGAGTGGTGTCGCCCATAAATGTATTGCGTGACGCATCTGCACACTGGCTTTCATGTATTTTTGGAGCGGCTCGGATTAACGCTTCCGACTTTGAATGCACAGATTTACCCGATAAAGATGATGAGTGTACAACGAGCACCATTTTAGGCGGGGATATACGGTTTGAGCTTGGCGACGTTAACAACGTCGCTGTTGACGTGAGGTAGCAAAGACACGTCAGCTAGTGGAATCTCGTACGTCACGTCAGACAGTTAACGTAAGATATTGTACGGACCAGAGCAGCGACAGAGGAGTTTTTCAGCCAAGCAAACACGGCGTGACGGCGTCCAAAGAAGTTCAAGAGAACCTAGAGGAAATTGTGCGTCTCGGTACAGGCAATCGTGACGTCGCTTTTCAGAAGCTTGCGATGTTGTGAGGCGTTGACGAGTAACCTCTTGGCCATGTGCGGCCAAAGTGATTGCACCGCGGGCCTAATCGGTCATTGACAATTTGAGACCAGATGGTAGCAACGTGTCAAATGGCAAGACAGGGTCGCGGCCATACAAAAGGTAAATGACGAAAATCAGGCGGTTTTGTGATGGGACAAATTGTAAGCAAAAGTTAAGTATAATAAAGCGGCGTCTCAATCATGGTGCTCATCAGACGCATACATGGCAAGCATGTCAGTTACAGTGCGGTTCAGTGGCTCGGTGGGCTCATTCGTTTGATGATGGTACGCGATTGCGATTTTGTGTTCGGTAGCACAGGAGCGGAGCAGGTCTTCGACGACCCTCAACAAAAAAATTGGCAGCATATCCTCGGAGGGAATGATGGAGAGTTGGGCGAAGCATTCGTCCGTCCATTCGTCCTTGCTTCCGTCCGTTCATGCGTCCGTCTGTGTGACCGTCCATGCGTCCATCCGCCCGTCCGTGCGTGCGTCTGTTCGTGCGTCCATCCCTGCGTTCGTCCATGCATCCGCCCCTGCGTCCGTTCATGCGTCCATCCTTGCATCTGTCTGCGTGTCCGTTCGTCCATCTATTCAACACTCCAAGTACCACCATATCGCATCTTTTTAACATATAAATTCCCCATATAGAAGCACCGCCATCCAGCGGACATTTCAAGGAATAAACGAGAGGTGGCATATGCGCATTTTCTTACGGCTTGCGCTTCGGGTCTACTTCCCACCTTTAACCACCTCGAGTTCATGGTATATACAAGTTCACTGTATTCATGGCACTGCGGCCCAATTAACGCTCGCTAGACCTTTCTAAAACCAAGGAGGTTACGACCAGCGTGTATAACGTAGCAACATTTTCCTGTCAGATAGTGCTCAATGTACATACCAATGGCTGATAATGGTGATCGCAGCGTGCGCGTTAACTAAAAGTTGAATGCTCCCGTCTCTCATTCCCCATTAGCAGCCATTGGCATGTACATTGAGCCCTATTTTTTATTGTTCAACAACGCACAGAAGAAATCTTCTACCAACACCACCTTGGAGGTCAAAATGTAACAATTGTTACACACTACGACTACGAGGGATGAACGGGTGCTGCTGTCAGGAGCTTCGCCCTAAAAGTAACAGCCACGATTTGTTAGTAACTGTCGAGGGGCGCCGTGGTGCAGGGTGACGTCGTGGAGTAGACAGTTCGCAACATCTGTAGCACAGCTAGTTGGTATCGTGCGTGCAAAGGCGTATCTTGTGGCATTATCTTTCGCGACGGCAATTCACTTGTTCCCTTTGGTAGAGAGGGGGAATGGGCCAAGTAGGTCAAGGCCCACATGGAAGAATGGTTCTGTTGGAAACTAAATTTGCTGAAGCAAACCAGCAAGAGGCAAAGCAGGCGTTTTCCGCTGCTGACACAGGCCACAAGAAGCGACATAGCGGTGCATAGAATGATAGAGACCAGGCCAGATGAAGCGGCACCTTACACGAACGTAAGTCCGAGTGACGTCCATATGTCCAGCAGTCGGAGCATTGTAAGTTCCTGGAGGACGGCGAGACGCCGCTGGCTTAGGAACGACTAGTAAGAGCTCAGGACCATAAGACTGAATGTAGCGGTGGTACAAAATGCCGTCATGCAATGTGAACATCCAGAGAGAGGGGTCGGTGGGTGCGTAGCTTAGGTAGTCCATAAGGTTTTGAAGAACGAGGTCCTGTCGTTGCTCACTGCCTATGTGGAGAAAGCCGGATGTGAAAAGAGAACAGATGCCCATGTCACTATCAGTGTCGTCCAGTTGATCCACAGGAGTGTGAGAAAGGCAGTCAGCATCGTTGTGCGTGCATACAGATTTATGCACTATTGTGAAGTCATACCCTTGTAGACGCAATGCCCAACGCGCAAGTCGGCCAGTTGGGTCCTTCAAAGAGGAGAGCCAACAGAGGGCGTGGTGATTCCTGACGATGCGGGAAGGGTGATCAAACAAGTACGGTCCAAATTTTGCGACAGCCCAAATGAGTGCAAGGCATTCTAGCTCAGTTATTGACTGAATGCGATCGGGCGTGGAGAGAAGGCAACTCGCACAGGCGATGACACGGTCGTGGCCTTGTTGATGCTGAGCGAGAACAGCGCCGATACCATGACCACTCGGGTCAGTGCGGACTTCAGTGGGTGCGGAAGGGTCTAAGTGCGAGAGAATCGGTGAACTTGTAAGCCACTCAATAGGGGTAGAGAATGCTCGCACTTGATGCGGTTCCCAGAAGAAAAAGGTATCCTTCTTGAGAAGGTTAGTTAGAGGACGAGCAATGTCGGCAAATTTCTTTACAAAGTGACGGAAGCATGAGCATAAACCCATAAAACTGCAGACATCTCTCGTCGATGAAGGAATAAGAAAATTTCGCATAGCGCGAACTTTTTCTGGGTCAGGCTGGATTCTTGCTGCATTTGCGAGATATCTGAGAATGGTAATTTTGTGATTAGCGCAGTGGCCCTTAGAGGAATTCAGCTGAAGACCATCAGAGCGAAACACTGAGAGGATAGTTCTGAGGCGCTGCAGGAGACTTTCAAAAGTCTTCGAAAACACGATCACGTCACGTAGGTAATAGAGGCACGTTGACCACTTTAAGCCACGCAAGAAGAAGTCCATCATGCGCTGAAATGTTGCTGGCCATTGAGCAGTCCAAACGACCTGACTTTGAACTGGTATTACGAAGGCGGTTTTTTCGCGGTCCATCTCATCAACGCTGATCTGCTAATAGCCTGAATGGAGATTGCTTGAAGAAAAATAGTTCGATCCGTGAAGGCAGTCGAGGGCGTCATCTATTCGGAGCAGTAAAGGCACATATTTTTTGGTTATCCGATTTAGGTGACGGTAACCAACGCAAAAGTGCCACGATTTGTCCTTTTTCTTTACCAAAACCACTGGGGACGCCCACGGGCTACTCGATGGTTAAACGATGTGAATGTCAATCATCTTGTTGACCTCTTTTTTTTTTTTTAGGGTCCTTTCCGCAGTGGAGACGCGATATGGCCTACTACGAAATGGGGCTCGCGTCACTGGTGTTGATTCGATGGGTGACAACAGACGTCTGTCTCAGAAGCCGCTCGTTCAAGTTAAAGGTATCTCGATAAGATGGGAGCAGATGACGAAGAGCTGTTGTCTGTTTCTTTAGAAGGTCAGGGGCAATCATCTTAAAAATGTTGTCCGCAGTCGACGAGGACAAAGCAATCAGCGACAAAGGTGTGTTGCTATCGAAAAGAGATGCAGTTGCCAAAG
Organism: Rhipicephalus microplus; assembly: GCF_043290135.1. NCBI lineage: Eukaryota > Metazoa > Arthropoda > Arachnida > Ixodida > Ixodidae > Rhipicephalus > Rhipicephalus microplus. The sequence continues at coordinate 71,302,601 of NC_134702.1, read as the reverse complement.
AAGTAATATTATATTCTTTCAGAGAAGGGAGATGCGCCATGGCGATGCTTTGGTGAAGCACGTGCGTGGAAAATCTAGGTGAAGCACGTGCGTGGAACGAGGTTGCGGTGGTATTTGGCAATCTGTCGTACGTTTGAGCGACGCGGCGGCCTTTTGCCTGTTCGAAACGCCGACACTCTTTTATAATTTCATCCACCGTAGCACGATTCCTGCTAAGGAGGTTGAAGGCATCATCGACCATACATTTTAAATAAGTCCAATCTTGTCAGCCTCTGTCACACTGTCGTCAACTTTACGACAGAGATATAGCACATCTTGTATGTAGACGACATACGACTCTGTTGACGTCCGAGCACGGCCCGCGAGTTTTTCCTTTGCGGCCAGCTGACAACAGAGCGGTCTTCCAAACAGATCTCGCATTTTCTGTTTACAGACGTCCCAGCTCGTGAGGTCAGCTTCATGAGTCTCGTACCACTGCCGCGCAGTTCCTTTAAGATAGAAGAGCAGGTTCGGTAGCATGAGGATCGGGTCCCACCTGTAGCTGTCACTCACTCTCTCATACAGTTTGAGCCACTCCTCAACGTCAAGATTATTCGTTCCACAAAAGGGCCCGAGGTCCCCGGATGAGTCAGGAAGACCGCTGGCAAGGCCGTTGACGCTTGGTTTGCCGTCGTTGCTGGCTCAAACATTGGCTGTGGGTTTGTCCTTGTGGCGACAGGCAGATAACGTCCGCTGCGAAGTTCCGTCTTGGTACCCAGCATCTCGACCAAACGTTACGGGAAGAAAACAGGCACACGGTTACAGAGTTGGTGTATTCACAGTGACCGTAGAGGTTTCCCATGCGGAGATAAATCCCGTCGTCTTCCTTCAATCTAAGTGAACTTCCTCCCTCGTTCTCTTTACCGCAACAATATATATATATATATATATATATATATATATATATATATATATATATATATATATATATATATATATTTTAAGGAAGCAAGAGCGGTGCTGCGGCCCTCGTGCGAGCTTGGATACGGAGAAGGCGAGGAGAACGAAGTCAAAAGATAGACTAAAACAGCCAGCCCGTAACGAGGGTGCTGTCTCAGTGTCCGTTTTCTTTGCAATATAGATATATAATGTTGCTAAAATATCTACCATCTTTTTGTTCAATTCCTTCAAGTTTGTGTGACAATCGGCGCCTCTCCTAGCCATGACGACGAGTGTTGAACACTTTTCCGCCTGCTAGCATCACGTAGTACGTTTGTGTTCTACTCGATTAATTTTATCAACTATATATCATCAACTATATATCATACCATCAACTATATGTAACATTCCCTACACTTTCTTTCGCTTGTTTGTGTGTTAATTCTTATCAACGTTGTGCCTAACAAAGGAAAACGAATGCTTGGAATAATCTCTCCTTCGTTCAATTATACCATGACAAGTCGCTAATTATCGTACAACAATAACACGTGAGAAGAAAACAGGTACCTTCTTATTGATGTGCTTCGCAATGTCGTAAACGGCGACGTCGCCTTTTTGCACTGTGAATGGCGTGTAGCGTTTATGATCCAACTTCGTGTCGTTTCCGAATCCCTCAATATCTTTAAATATGTTGTAGTAGCACGCCTGTCAAAGAGAAGTCCGAAAAGCTTTTTAAGTGCAGCCAGCGCATCTTCGCCGAAACAGTTATTTTGACAAACATCTAAATACGTAATGAATCAATTAAGCCAGTTGTTAACAAAATGAGCTTTAGTGCCAAGTACCAGTCTTCCATACTCTATGTGCAAGAATAACTTACGCAAACATCACTCTTCCCTCTGTAGTTACACGCGTGAACATGCAGAAAACGCTGCTCTTTACGAGGTAACTGCGGCTACATGCATCTTGATAAGGCAATTACTGAAGCAACAAAAGTGACTCCTCACGTTTCGAACGTTTCTGTCCTTCAGTGTTTACCCGTGAGTGATGATAATTTTAAAAAATGCTCTAAAAATTTCAAATATTCACCATTACATTTCAGAACGTATTCGGATAGCATCACTCGTTATTTGAAATTTTCGAATGTTCACACACTCCTAGACATATTACTGACGCGTATTACTGCCCGGCTACGCGACCAGATGTTCGGGTGTGGCCATGACTACTTCGCCTGAAATTTTGCCAGTATTTGTACTACCCGACATTATAAAGGCGGGGGTTTTAGTGATCAAGTGATGTTAAGTGATAATGAAAGTGCACCTGGTGTTTTCAGCGCATATGGCATTGTAGTGCATGTGTTAACATTGTGTTTTTATCGCTCCCGGATTTATCAGAAATTGTGTTGACCAAATGTTTATAACTCCTGCGTGTTGTAGTTCATGTGTTAGCCTAGCTTTCTTTTTGTTTGTTTGCCGGCTCATTGGTGTTAAATTCCATGTGTTAACGTTAAGCTTTCAGTTCCTATGGTTTTGATGTCCGAATGCTAAGCTTGTGCTCCTAGCAGCTATGAGTTTTCTAGTGTGTGTGTTGAACTATTGTGCTTTAGTGCTTGTCTGCTTACAAGTATACTTTTTAGGAGAAAAGCATTAAAGCACATTATTTCAGCTTCCGCTCTAGAAAACTCGTAGGTGCTAAGATTCGTATGCTGTACAAATATATTTTTACAATAAACGAATTCCCAGACGTAATCCTTTCTATATACCTCATGATACTGAGATATCGTATACAATGCACGCGCATGCAGTGTTGTTTAAATGTTAATTCAGCTGCTCACGTCACTGGACGTGGTTGGAATGGTGTAATTGCTTTTCTTGCAGGGGTTGTCGAGTTCTTTCGCAGCTGCTGCTTCGTACACGCGCGTGCACAGTGAGAACGACACAGAGATTGAAAGCTGCTTGTTCCACATCGTGCTCTTGTTCACCCAGTCGAGCACCTGTACCTGCAAGGAGAAGTTATACTTACGGAAGCGTTCTGAATTCTCATTATTAACTCCTACGCAAACGCACCCTTCCCCAGGAATATGCGCGACTTTATTGTGGTCATACCAGGAAACAGAAGCTTTGTAACCTTGGTGTTTATGGTATGCAGACATACACACGTCTGAAATTGAAAGAAAACCTTGCTAACGAATCTTACTTAACAAAAGCATTGTGTGGACGCTAACATGACCGTTATGCAAAAGGAAATAAAGTACGATTTCGTTTTTATGTTGTGAAGAAAACGGGCACAATAGCACTACTTTTTCCATAACATAATGCGTTTATAGGACTCTACAAGATCTACAAACGCCATATCCGTATGTCCCTGCAAAAGAACGACCGTAAGGGAAGGTTTCTTTATATTTATTGCTTTTATTGATGTTTAAGGACGAGATTTTTCTTGGGTGACAGTTTTGACATGTTAAGACGTGAAAGAAACTGAAAGCGCACAAGAGGAGGACAGAGAAGGCGCTTGAGATACAGGAGCGTTCATTTGTTTCACGCCTCTTCTCCGTCTTGGTCGCAGCTCGGTTGTTCAACTGCCGTGACGAGAGTTCTCGTGGCAAATTTACCGCGCCCCAGATGTTGGTGTTGTTGTCACCACTGTTGTTATACGGAGTGGCTCCTGTGATCCAGCACGAAGGGTAGTTGGCCTTGTACTCGTCCTCCGTGAAGTGCGTCCAGGGCACGAAACCATCGACTGGGAACCGCCTGGGAGACGAACGCGCCCGAACGAGGCGTCTGAAAGCGTGGCGCTTATTCTAACTCTTCGCATAAGTTCGAGCACTGTGTAGTTCATAAAGAGCAATTCTACAACAGAAGTTGTCTTTTGCATCTGGTTGTTCATGTAGCAACGTATAGGTGCAGGTCAAGCACTTTGTGCGAATATTGAACCAGGTTGTCATGGCTTGGGGATCGTGTAGAGTCTTCAGAATATCGTACATGACTAAACAAACAATTATGTTGTTCATGAGAGAAACTTAACGTGAATGTTAATTAGACGCAAATCTAATTTGGCACATCTTTTTTTGTGTTCCTGTTATGTCAGCCAACAGTGAAACGCAAGAGAACTACGTTCACTAAAACGAAACTGAAGAAAATAAAGTATGCGTTTGTGTGACACAGTAAATCTCCCATGGAATCTTCTGAATAAGCTGAAGAAACTCGCATGATCGAGGTCACGCAGGTGGTCGTGTAATAATGCAGTAACGAGGTGTGTCTAGCGACTCAATAACAATTAAGTGCAGTAGTTATGAAACATGCGGTGACATCTATGGAAACTATCGACTACATCGGTTATTACTGTAGGTTGTCGTTGACTTCCTTTAGGAACTCCTTGCTGTTCACTGGCCATATCCGAACACCCAGAATGACGAGGCCGAACGCAGCTGAGGGCTGCAGCAGATGGTCCTTCTTGAGCTGGTCGCCCCTTCTTCGCAACTTCTGCACGTGTGAACACAGTGTTTCGATCACCACTACATATTTATTGCGCGATGAGGTTTTGTTATTTTGCAGGCCGCAAGTAGCTTTACTTTAGCCAACCTGTTAACATGGGACATAAATAATTTAAAAATTTTCTATTGCGAAATTGCGTTAGCACAATAAACCGAAAATAAAACCTCCTAAACTGTCACGGTTATTACCGAAAATAAAAATAATAATAAACACAAAACAGGGGTGAAATTGAGATACGCTGAGAGGTATTGATTGAGGCGCAACTTGTTGGTACTGAGCATGCTAGGGGTGCCTTCCAGGATCACAATTTCGGTAGACTAATCTCTGTGCTTACCATGAATGTAACACATTAGGCGCGTGTCCTCAGTGATTCGCCGCCAGAATCGAATGCACGGACATTTTAGACCACGCCTTTACAAACTATGCTGCTTTTTGTGCTTTTTCATTGGTTAGAGCGAGGTTCCCTACGTTTTTCTTAAAGAACCCGCCCGCTATGGTGAACGAAGGATAAGAATAGCAACGAATAAACAGGAGGACATCAGATAGGTTTGGAATAGGGCTCCCAAAAAGCTGGCTACCCTATATAAAAACCCACTTTTATCACAAAATCTTCAATCTGAATAGTGCGCATATGTGCTATGTCTTTGCTCAAACTGTTAGAATGAAAATGTAAATGGACGACACCGTTGTGCTTCATCGTGTAAACAAATAAAAAAGTTTCCTTTTTCTGGCAGAGTGCACGTATAAACATTGTTGTAAGTAGACGTCTATTTGCAAGATATATATATTTGTGTGTTTGTGCGCGCGCGTGTGTGTGTGGGGGGGGGGGGGGAGATAGAGAGTGAGTGGACGTAAATTTAACAAAGACCGATTATACCATATGAAACTTTAGGAACTATAGTGCGCAAAATGAATCCTTACTGGTGCCTGAAATGAGCAAAAAAACGTCCATTAAAAATGCACAAAAAACCCACTAAGCGCCTGACCTAATAGCTCTTTCGGATTACATTTGCGTTGAGCTACTTCAACACTCACTGAAGCTTTAGTACTTGGACCTAGCCCATTGAAGCGTCGCTTTGCATGAACTACGCAAAACGAACCTTGAGTATATCGAAGACTGCCTTCACTTCATTCCTAATATTCATCCTCAGCCATGGTTTGCACTCGAGGTCGAGGACGGCGTAGTGGTAGATGTTCTTCCTTGTCCAGTATTCCACCATTTTGGCTCGTCCCGCGCTCGCATCCATGTCTTGATTCGCTTTGGAGATGTTCCTGTGAATCGAACGGAGGGCAGAAGGAGAATCACTTGAGTTTCTCAAAGCGCGCTAAGCGATTTAATATTTGGAGATTTTTATTCGCCCAGGACAGCAAGCATTCTGAAAAAGAAATGCTACCGTATCGTTTGCGCTGGACGTACCTGTATCAGTGACCTCTGGCATGCTGACAGCGCACTTATTACTTCTCGTTGATAGTTTGTAAAGCACAATAATAATGACAATTAACATACAACGATGCCAAGAAAAATACGCAGAATATTATTAGAAGTAGTTTGAATGTAAATGGTAGAAAGAAAAGCGGGCGAAAAAATAACTTGCCATTGGTAGGGACCTAACTTGCGACCTTCGAATAACTTGTCTCTTTGCTTTTCTGTTGAGACAGACAGACAGACAGACAGACAGACAGACAGACAGACAGACAGACAGACAGACAGACAGACAGACAGACAGACAGACAGACAGACAGACAGACAGAAGACAGACAGACAGACAGACAGACAGACAGACAGACAGACAGACAGACAGACAGACAGACAGACAGACAGACAGACAGACAGACAGACGGACGGACGGACGGACGGACGGACGGACGGACAGATGAACAGACGGACGAACAGACGGACGGATGGACAGACGAACAGACGGACACACAAACAGACGAACAGACGGACGGATGGACAGACGGACGGATGGACAGAAGAATAAACGGAAGGACAGGAGGACGTACAATTGACGGTTTACCTATAAAATCCTCCGAAGCTTCGCCCCACTTATGATCATTCATTCCGTGAATATGCTGTGATTTTTTTTGCTCTTAGAACCAAATATTGGCTGAAAACTTCTTTCATTACCACGCGATAATGCCTGAACTTTCCAACCATCGCTCGTACGATCATCCCTAGTTGACAGGCGAAATGTAGCCTTATACTCACAGGTGTGGCAGGTGGATGGCGTACTGCGTTCGTGTCGCCTTCTGCGCATTTCCGAGCAGCTGCTGGGTGATCGGATTGCTGTCGTCCAACAAGGTGTCCCGTCCTCGAGTGTAAAAAGGTATGAAAGCGTAGTCGCAGAAGGGGTCCAGGTTCATTTTATCGTGAGAATAGTTGGTTGCGAAAGTCCCGAAAGTGCACCATACCAGATTGCGTTCCATGTATCGAGGGCCGAGTGTTGCTGCGCAACAAGCAAGCGATTCGATTATCACAGCTTTTTAAAGCGGTCTTTCTGATGTCGTTATTCAAGCTGTTCCTGCTTGCATCTCTACGCTACCTTGTTCCAGTATCGCCCAGGAGGCCAGTAAAATTCAGATATACAAAGTTATTGAGGCGAGTACTTTTGAACTGCCCATAATCGCCCTTCGTACACTAAATCAAGCAATAATGTTTTGATAATTTCTCGTTAGCGTAGCAGGACCTGCAATTAGACTACTGCTAGCAGTAGTATATAGAGTGGCTTTGGCACGTTAAACCCCACATATCAATCAATCAATGTTGTCTCATGGTCACATTGTATATTCGCAGAATCGAAGCAAGCACAATTCATTGGATACGATTAGTTTTAGCTATGAGCTGTCACCTTGCGCAATGTATTTTTTGCTAAAGTTTGTATGATCTGTGCAAAGACGATAAGCAATGAGTCAGCTTTGTTCGCTTTTCCGATTATAGCGTGCACCCGTAGTCCGAGAGTTGAGAAGCCGTTATTTTGCACCAAAAAGTTTGGTACTTTCCGAAATACCGTGTCAGTCGAATCGCAAAGCTACCAAACATTATTTCCCTTAACCAAAATATGTATATAGCATTTTTTGTATTTTTTTAAATGTGAGAACATCTTATAATTGGGATCGTGTCCGTTCTGCGGCGTCCGTACCCGCCATTCGCATGCGCATCTTTCCCCGATTCTCCTCTCCTACGCTGGTGTGCACTCTCCTCCTCCACTTTCCCTCTCTGCCTCAAACTCGGCACAGCAAACAATTGCATGTAACCACCTCTCACTCTCAGTCTCTCTCGGGGTCACCAGCGAACAGTTGTGCAGCGCGAGCAGTCGATTTTTACTGGCAGACGCTGCCTGCGTCAGCCATGCGAGGCGAGAGAGATGGAGGAGGAGATGAGGAGGGGGGGGCCACAGTTGGCACGAGACACGAACATGCGCAGCGGTGGTGTAGACGACACCGCCGACACCGGATTTGCGAGTAAGTGCGACTATAAAATATTCCAAATTTAAAGCTTGCGAGGACAAATGTTCACGTTTGCTAGGAAACGCCCTTTTCAAACCCGCCGTGTGTCACAGATGCGCAACTTGGAGCGCCTATTTCTGAGAGCTTATGCAAAGTAATGCTTTCCACGCGAGAAATTCGAGTTGAAGGTAAAAATTATTTGCTTCAAAACGAGCTGACCTTGCTCGAAGGAATGTCCCCGAAATGGGATCACTGTGTCTGAAGAAGTAATAGAACCTTCAAGTACGAGTGCCTTTGTAAAATTCATTAGTACCAAGTCCCGCGGATTTTCAAACTCTGTGTATGAAAAAAGTCGCAGAGCGCGCATCGTGTAACTTACTGAGAAAAACAACTTACTCATTGTAGGGGTAGTCGTAGTCGTCGTAGTGGCAGTTGTGGTTGTAGTGGTTCTGGTCGGTGTGGTAGCAGGTGCGGTTGTAGTTGTGCTTGTTCTGGCTGTCGTTGTGGTTGTAGTGGTAGTGGCTGCCTTCGGTGTGGCAGCGATTGTGGCTGCAGTTGTCGTAGTTTTGATTGTGGTTGTGGTTGTAGTTGTAGTACGTGCGGTTGTTATGATAATGGTTGTAGCTGCAGTGGTAGTTGTGGTTGTCTTGGTTTGGGCCCTTGTAGCCGGGGTTGTGGTCGCTGGGTTTGGTGCTGGCGCAATAAACACAGAAAGGACAATGCATAGTCATATCGATGCTAACTGAACTGAACACTGTTGTATTGAGACACCAAGCATGCTCGAAAATAATAATAATAATAATAGTAACAACAACAACAACAACAACAACAACAACAACGACGACGACGACGACGACGACGATAACAACAACAATAGTAAAAATAATAATAATAATAATAATAATAATAATAATAATTATCAAAACATAACACGGTGCTTTACGTCGCAAAACTACAATATCATCATGAGTGATGATGCTTATAGCAGAGGTCTTCAGAAACTTGGACTATCTGGTGGTATTTACGTACATTGATATCGCATAGGACACGGGCCTGTAGCGTTCCACCGCACTGAAGTGCGACCTTCGCAGTCCCGATCGAACACGAGACTTTTCAGTGAACAGGCGAACATCGTAACCACTGCTACGCCATGGTGGTACTCTAGAAACGTATATTGGCATTCAAGAACTGCGATGTAGTAAATGCTTGTCACAACGTTTTCTGCCTGTGTAGTAAGTAGCGACCGACTTCTCTACCATGGCACTTACTATATACTAGTTACTAGCTACGGGGAAGCAGCAATAAAATCTTACGTTTTTTGCCGTGACATTCACTGTCATGGTAGTATGGTTGCTATCATTAGTGGACCGCTATTATATCACAGGAGGCATATACCATTTGGTTTATGCATGTATGCCACTGGCATTTTCTTGCCGAACATTATTACAAAGGCATAAGGTCAAATATGTGAAACGGTACGGCTGGTAGTTTACGTGTTTTATCATTTCAAAGTGGTCCATATTATCGCGTTATACTGAAGACACCTCGTTATACTCGCCCACAAAACACGTCTTGTACGCATATTTAGCATCATAATACAAATTTTATATAACAACGAGAACTAACAAACAATCATGCCAAGCAAAATATAGGGGACCTTATCGAAAATTACTTTAATGTAAATGAGAAAAAAGCAAACTGAACGAAAAGATAACTTGCTACATGCACCGAACCTTCCACCTTCGAATAACGCATCCGATAGGACGCGTTATTCGGAGGTCGCAAGTTTGGTCTCTGCCCATGTCAAGCAATCTTTTCGTCCACTTTTCCTTCTTTGTATTTACAATACAATCGCTTTATTAGCGTTCTCGACACTTTGCTTGGAATGATTGTCTGTTAGATCTCTATATAATTGTGTCTAAAGAAAAAAAAACCAGCCAATAAACGTACACTTCTTTCCTTCATTGGATAGGCCCGTAAGATAGTGTGCTGTACAGTGTCCGGAGTCTGACTCAATTCACCTGTATATAAGCACATTCAGTTTCTGCTTCCAATATATGCTATCCTAATAAACAATGAAGTAATATTCTGGCGTTGAATCATGAAAATTGCCGCCGGTGAGATTTGATACACGCTGAATTTCTCTCCTAAGCACTATGTTACAACAAACAGCCAGGAAAATTCCTATTATACTCGAGGACCACTTTCTGTGGCAATGAAGGGAAGTCTACGGAACAAAAGTGGACATGTGCCACCGCTGAAGAGTATAGTCCCACAAATGTGTCTATGTTTTCCGCGCGAAAGTCACGAAGAACATTCTTTTCTACGGGATGCTGTTTTTAAAAAGACGGTGAACAAAGTAATGAGATGTAATTATTCGTTTTGCTTTATAAAGTGCAATTTCGCATTTTACACGCCTAAAAACGTCGCACGTTTTAGGTGCACCTTATATTCAAAATGATGTCTTCCTCTTCAGGTGCGCGCGTGGCCCTCCAGCTAATACGACGACTCGCTGAAAGAGCTTGTGTCTAATTTCACTCACCAATGGCTCTTTGAGCAGACGTAGCGCGTGTTCTATGCTGTGGTATTATTTGAACACAACCGTCAGCGCTTTGTCTCTTCTCTGTCCGTATCTAACCCGTTGCGCTGTAAAATATTTCATGATGAACATCTACCAACTCGCCCAACTCGTGATTCGGTGCCATTCAAAAAACTAGTGAAGGTGGACTACATCGCGGAAGAGTGCATGTGCAGTAGCTCCGCTGCCGTAGTTTTCCCTTCATTGTCACAGAAACTGGTCCCTGAGTACAGGATTGCTGGGAAGTTCAGATGCACACGCATAAGCCGCACTACGTGAACGTCTTGTATCTCAACCCGTAAGTGCAAAAGAATTTCTCGCTCACGTCGCTTTGTCCGAACGGCACAATTCACGTCGCTATAAAGCCCGGTCCCTCAAAGTGGGTTCTGCAGGCACTTCCTCGTGGTTCTTCGAGCCACTGAACAATTGTTTCTAGTCCCGAACTTGCGAAGTCTCTCGGACGGGGTGGCCTAGTGACGGAGGTACTCGGCTGCTTACCCGCAGGTCACGAGATCGAATTCCGGCTACGGCGGCTGTATTTTCGACGGAGGTGAAAATGCCCGTGTGCTATGATTTGGGTGCACGTTAAAGAACCCTAGGTGGTGAAAATTTCTGGAGCCCTCTACTACGGCGTCTCTCATAACCATGGGGTGGTTTTGGGATGCTAAACCCCACATATCAATCAATGATTCAACTGGCCAAGTCACTTAGATGTCTTACATAGGGGGTGATCAATACCTCCATTTTCTTAGGCTGATTTGTTAGTGCAAGGAAAGTTAAGTAACTTAAGTTTCATATCAATCGGTAAGTTTATATACCCTTGCGTTTGACTTGATCATACGTCAATGCACCTTGACCCGGACGAAAAGTGCTTGCATAAAAGTGGAGGGGGGGGGGCGGAAGGAGGTTGCTTGGCACTTACTAGAGCTTAGCAGTGTTTCATGGGACCAACATGTTTAAAGATCTATTTCGCTTTAAACAATACTTCACAATTGTTACTTGAATCATTTAACAGCCCTTCTCGGTAGGCTATAACGTCCTTTGCAACAGCGACGTGGGCGGGACGCAATAGTAAGCAAGCCCCTGATGATGTTTTCTTTGACTAATTGATTACCAAGAAGCCTTACTTGTTATGAGATTGAACACTAGGTAGCAAATCTGTGCCAACAGGACGATGAGGAACGAGAAACCCATTGCGATGATGCACCTGTTGCGCCTGTTTTTAGAGATGTAGGTGTATAAAAAGTAAAAAAACATTGATTAGCCAAAGTTGTTTGCGGAATGTACCTTCAGTATCGACAAGCCTGCGCATATAAGGGAAGGTTTGAATTGGGCACATGTTTCCAGATTCATCGAAGTTTTTTAGGTATTTATGAAGTTTTGTGCTTGCGGAACATGCTAATCCTCTCTGCTAATACAACTAAAGTCGTCCGTTGCACCATCATCTCTCAAAACGTTGCAATGTTTGAACTAGTAGCGGAGTCACGCCCACTGGCTCGCTGGCGTCACCTGGCCCGAGTCTGTGACATGAGCGTCAGTACTCATGGCCGCATTGGCACTTTACTGCATAGTTTAAGCAAAGACCGAAACAATTGTCCCATGTGAGAGATTTATCCCTAAGTGAAACATGCAAGGAAAAAATATTAACGACAATTACGATACTGCCGAAGATGAATCATGAACACAGCTTCGTGTTTTAGTATAATTAGGCCAACTGTGTTTAAAGTTATGGCTTTCTTTAAAGGAAGCCATCAATAACACTTTGTGAAGTATATCATGGCCCACTACACTATTGTGTCTTTCTGCGGATAAAGGCTACACGTCCGAAAGGTAATATGTTCACTTCGTTGATGCTGTGTGTAGCTGATGATGAAGAATTCTGGCCGAAAACTTTGCATTGGCTGGACAGCATTAAACCACACATCTGTGGCACAGTAAGAATGGCGTGATGATTGGTTGTTATTTTAGTCTTCTGCCACGCTACATTGCGAAGGCTAACACAATTCTCTGCGTGACATGACACCTGAATAAGGTCTACTCAGAAGCGAATTTCAATCACTCTCGTGGTTTTGTGGTAGAACAGTCAGCGGCAACACAGAGGGCCCGCATTCAAATGCGTTTCAATCCTGGGTATTATTTGCTTATTTTTTGTGTTAGCTTAATTTTGGCGTCCTTGAGGTATGGCACCAACAGCAATGGCGATACCCCACCACTCTACGCAGGAACAGCCGTCGAAGAGCTCTGCTTTAAAAAGAAAAGAGAGAGAGAGAAAGAGAAGCATGGAATAATAAAACCTTAACCTGTTTTCCTGGCTTTTTGCACCGTTATTTTGCTCTGCGTCACAGACCTTTCATTAATCTACGTTTCTGCTTCAGAAAGCGAATGAACTATCTTTCAGCACCGTGGCCACTTCTCCTGAAATATTGGGCATATGAAACCTTGAAAATTGCTATTACTTTTGAGTATGGAGAGTGAAATTGGTCGTTTGCTCAGTATCACAGCCGTCACTAAAAAAATGCGGATCATTATGCCGATGGTCATAACGAGAATGGGATACAAGCAAGCAGTGAAATACCGTTATCATGATTTCTTCAAGCTATGAAAATAGAAGTCGGAATGTAGTTAACTTTTTGAACACTTCGAAAACAAATTACAAACTGTCTAGTCGGCTATGCCGCTTATTACACCAGCCAACGTTCTGCGTTGGTGATTACAGAGCGCTTCGGGATATTTTATTACAGCTTCAGCGAATGTAGTGTCACAATATTACGTAGCGCCTGAACTCACGTACCATGGCTTCTTGGTTGAGGGTCGTTTTGGGTGGTACGATGTTGAGGGGCTGTAAAATCATGCACAGTGAGCTTCAGGTAAAGTTGCGAGAAATTCGCTGTTTTGTGCAAAACTGTCAGTCCAGTGGAAAATACGCCGAAATACTCATGACTCTTTCAATGTCGAGCATCAACATGTGATTTAATACAACACGTGGTGCGAATGACTGGGGGCGACTACTTAATCTCATGAATAATAATTAAATGTAACTTTATTTGGCTGTTAAAATATTTACCTATCTTAATGTCATTTGAATATATTCCAAAGGGCTTTCGTCCGTGGAGCAAAAGTTAGCTTTTTATTGCGATGCGTATTGTAGTTGCAGGCGACAAACATTTTGCAACACAATATGTTACGTGCATCACATCATCAGCAATATACTTTTAACGACGCAATAAATCTTGACTCCTTCCATTTTACGACAAAATGATGCTATTTCTGAACGTGTTCCGTCGGAGTCATTAAAGGACCATTTAAAAAAACGACTTTATGTGACTTTTTTTTTCTTTTCATCACAGAGCTTTTTTGATCCGAAGAGACAGCATTGCCCTCAAATAAAAACAAATATCAACCATCGGGGCTTTCAGATATAATCTACAAATAATTTCAGCGTCAGCTTCACAATACTTACATCGCCGCTGAACGTAAAAAACAATAAGACACCGCAGGGCAGACATGTTAGGTTAAAGGAAACCTTTTTTGAATTTTCGCATACGTCACCTCATGCGTTTGTCAACGTGTGCATAATAGTAAAGTAGTTCAGTCTACATCACTTGAAATTAAGCAAACATAAGACATATAAGGAACTGTAAGGTTGTTGTAGCTACCACCCTATGATCTTGAAAATGTTGAAAAGTTGCATTGTATTGATATCTAGATGCAGGTCAACCACTGGAATATCGAAAATTTGGAGGATAGATGCTGAATTTGTATACTCCTTTATAACACGGCGTTGTCTGTGACCCGTAACTTGTGACGGAAAAGTTGGAACTACAATATACGAAAGGCAGTCTTGTGCAGTCGCCTTTCCCAAATCGTTTGCTTTGTAAGGATACTACCTGAACCAGAATGCTAAAGAAAGTGACAAGTATCTTAAGCTTATCTTCGAATGTTTAGTGCTGTTAGCGAGTCATCCTGCCAAATGCGTGATTTTTGCTTAGTGGACGTCTAAAAGTGGAATAAAAATTCAGTGATTTTTACTTACGTGGGTGCAATGCATGGGCAGATTCCTGGTACTCCTTTTCGTCTGTATATAAAACATGCAGAAATAGTAGCGTCCGGGCACAATTATTTAGAATGATGTGTTCGTAACTGCACTAATGTGGGAATAACTGCAAAAGTTATCGACGGAATTCTCCAGTGATCAAATAAACTGCCAGTTCCCACTTGTTAAAAACGAAACCAGGCAATACTTCCGTTCTAAAAAGATATAACGAAGTACTTTATTCGCACCAACATCCGACATTCAAGCCAATCGCTGGGCTTCCTGCAATAACATGACCTGTTCAACGATCAGCATTGACGAGGCTATAGTTTCCTTTGCAAGAAAGGAAAAGCGGAACCCTTTGTGCACGGCATATATACTTTGGAGAAAAAAAGGTCACAAATATGATACGCTTACCTTCAGTTCGCGTCGGTGGAAGTGTTGATGCAGATGACGCAACTACAAAGGAATATAGGAGAAATAAAGTAGGGAGCGCACTTTCAATGTCGTTAAGGCATCAACGCAGACTGCATTCGAAGTTGCTGCATAGAGATAAATTTTGTCACGATCGTAGCTCAACATCACGTCCGAGTCACCCGACTATGTGAAGATTGCATTACTCTCCGAAATGGCATCGTACCTTCCTTATCAAAAGCTTCCTTATCATACCTTCCTTATTGACGCACTTAACCGGTCATCCTAAAGGAGGCAGGGCGTGCACACATAGACACCAGAAAGAAGTCAGGGCATCAAAAACGCCCGACTTTTTCTTGTATCTTTGTTTGTTTGCACGCTATGTCTTTGGAATGAATACGCATCGAATGGCTCGGCTCTTTGTTGAAAAGGCGAACTTTGCACCAGCTGTGTCTCTATATTTCAAACGGCCATCCCACTTTTTTATGACCGTGCAGCGTGGTCTTCCAGTTAGGACATTCCCCTATATATATATATATATATATATATATATATATATATATATATATATATATATATATATATATAACGTAAGAAGGTAGCGATGGTTAGGAATTAGAAGTAGAAGCCGAGAAGGAAGAAGTGAGAATGGAATAAGCATGGCGTATGAGCCAGGCCACGTCTCCCATTCATCGTAGCGTCACACGAGTCGACAGGATGAAGAACTGCCAGCCCCTTCATCAGTCGCTCATCATATAGGCAGTTCTCCGCATAACCCCCTGAGCATACATGGACTACCGTACAGGCCCCTAGCTTTACGCATCTACCAGCATCATGTCAGAAGCATATACTGACCTTCCCATCCCTAAGTACTACGGAGCAGCGGACGATGGACCCGTGCGGGACTGCTTCGACCTGTTCGAGCTCCACGCTACCACTGCATCATGGTCGGAACGGGATATGATCAACTTTTCGAACTACGTCTCCGGTGAGGCCTTAAAATTCGACCTCACCCACATATTTCAAAACGACGAGTCATGGGAAAAGATCAAACAAGAAATGATCGTTTGGTTTAAAGAATACAATGACAACTACACAAAGATTCACTTATAACCCACCATCCACAGACAACCGCGCTCCGTCGTCACAGTCAAAAGCAGTCTTCACGCATGAACCCACCTCCTACTTTTCCATCGCGTGGTACTTCGGTTGCTCACAACGCCCACCTCATGTCTCACATGTTTACTATATATGGTCGAAATAGAGCAGAAGAGCTCTCAGCGTACTCAGTTAAGCCCGGGACCTACAGTTTAGTTTCATGCGCCAGAAGAACTCGCATCATTCGTTGCACAGAAAGGCAGCCATTCCCAACTGGAATTTGACCAAACCACGCCTGTTGTGGCGTCGTCATTGAGAGCGCAGCCATCTGAAAGCCCAAACACGGTAGGCTCGGAAGCGACTCTGACAGGTTTCCAGTTGCCAGAAGCCTACGTAATGAATGCTATCGAAGGCTCCTCTGATGTTCCTCCAGACAAATTTGTCCTAGCAACTTCGCTGCCTGAAAAGCGTTGCAACAGCTGCCAACTGGACACATCAATCTATCAAGAAAACGGGCATGATGTTCAAGAAGCGCTCCCGCCTCAGCACAATCTGATGCAACAGCAGCAACGCCAGCAAAAGCAAGTCCAAGAATTCCAGACACTCCAACAGATACACCGGCAAGGACGATGACGCAAAGTAGGCCTCTTAAAACAAATTCAAGACGTGAGGCATCTTCGCATAAGTATCGGCGGCAGAAACGCATTTGGCGCAAGAGATCAAGACTGCGGCTACGAGTACAGCTCCGAAACCACAGAAAACGACGACAGAGACGAGAAACACCATCTGTACAATGCAGAGACCAAGACATCGTTCTGATTTTATCGGCTGCGACCATCGCACTCGCAAACTGGAAGCACACCATCTGTTCCCACCACGACACACAACTCGACGCCTTCAACATTCGAACTTCAAATGCTACAAGGACATCCAACTTTGTTCGTTCCTCACAAGAACTCAACCGATGTCATCACCAGTGCAGATCTCCAGGGTGTGGTTATGCCACCCAGGACGCAACAGCCGGCCTCGTCCACCCGAGTTCTCTTTGATATGGCCGGACTGCTTTCCTCTGCTGTAGATTTTTTGTGCGAGTTAAGGAACTCCCTTCTCAAATGGAACTATGGTGAATTTTGACATTTTTCGCTCGCCTTAACACCCGTTTTTGTTGTTTTGTTAACACTCTGACGCGACTTCTTTTGGGGAGAGGGAAATTATGTAACGTAAGAAGGTAGCGATGGTTAGGAGTTAGAAGTAGAAGCCGAGAAGGAAGAAGTGAGAACGGAATGAACATGAGGTATGGGCCAGGCCACGTCTGCCGTATATATATATATATATATATATATATATATATATATATATATTGTAGGCATCTATTATGCGCTTCATCCTCATCTAAACAGCAGTCAATCATCATCATATGTTCTGGCTGACAATCATCATTTGCTTGGCACGAGCGCTTCTTTGTCGGGTCCGTTGCGCTTGTTCGTTCCCGAGTTCACGGCCAATAAACCTCGCTACAACCGAGTCGTCATACGTGGTGGAGGTGGATTGACGTTCCCAGTACCTCTACTTACAACGCCTACTCGCTGGAGCTCCGTTCAGGCCGCCGCTTGGACCCTCAGTCCGCCAACATGTCTCAGAGTGAGTGGGTGGATGCCCTTTCGGCTCCCGTCTCTGCGCCGCAAGCCGTCACTGCGCCGCAAGCCCCTCCTCTTTACATCGCAAACCACCAGCGGGACCCTCCGATCTTCGCTGGTCTCCGCGGCGAAGATGTGGAGGACTGGCTCGATAACTACGAGTGGGTAAGCGCAACTAATCACTGGGACGACTCTAGCAAGCTCCGCCGAGTATCGCTTTATCTCACGGGCGTTGCCAAGACATGTTTCTTGAACCATGAGATCGACCTCACCGACTGGCCTGCCTTCAAGCAGCAGCTTCGCCAAGTATTCGGCACGCCAGCCGTTTGATCCGCTCTAGCGAGGAGGGCCCTAGATACTCGCCAACAACATCCCGGCGAGTCATACACATCTTATATCGAGGATGTCCTTGCGCTTTGCCGGCGCGTCAATTCTTCGATGTCCGAGTCGGACAAAGTGCGCCACATCCTGAAGGGCATCGGAAGCATTGCCTACAATGCCCTTGTTGCCCAGAATCCTTCTACTGTCACGGACGTCGTCTCTACGTGTCAGCGTCTTGACGAACTTGATTCTGTTCGCCTTCAGTCGGGCAATAGTGAACACCGTACCGCAGACCGGGACCTGCGTGACATGATACGGGAGATCATACGAGAAGAACTTCAATCAATGGGCATCTCACAACCTTCTCCATCTGTCACACAGCCTTCAAGCATGGCCCTCCGTGACATCGTAAGGGAGGAACTAACATCATTCACCGGTCCAACCTACGTCCAGCCACCTCCGTCTAGCCCTCCAACGTACGCGCAAGTTGCGGCCGCGCCTCCTCGCAACGTAAACTCTACTTCACCGGTGCCATCATTCACGCCGGTTGCTGCTGCACCACCGGTCCACTTCCGGCCAATCCCACCTGACCCTCCGTCAGTCCACTTGAGTGCGCTATCTCCCGGTGTGCCGAACGACCTCTACTACCCGCCTTGGCGCCCGTCTCGCCCAACATGCTTTTACTGTGGATATCGTGGCCATATATCGCGCTTCTGCCGCAAGCGCCAGCAGGACGAGCGTCGCGGGTACGACATGCGCGAACGGGATTTTTCCAGAGGGGATTCTTACGCTCGGCGTTATTCATCTGGACAGCAGCGGTCTCCATCTCCGCCCGCGTCGACTGAGACGCGGAACACTTACCGTTCAAGCCGACGCCGATCACCTTCGCCCTTCCGTCGCTCCTCCTCTCCTCTTCGGCCAGCCTCGTTTACTACTGATAACCGGTCGGAAAACTAAATGATGCAGTTTTCGGAGGAGAAACTGCATGTAAGAGTAGGACTCATATTCCTCCAGCACGCCCGTTCAACATGGTTTCTGTTACGGTGGAAGGAGTTCTCGTGGACGCTTTGGTGGACACCGGTGCTACAGTTTCTGTGATTAGGTATGATTTGTGCAAACGCCTGAAGAAAGTAATGACACCTTATAATGGACCCAATCTAGTCGAAGCCCAGGGGAACGCTATCCGCCCTTTTGCTCTTTGTACTGCTCGTGTGTTTATTGATGACATTTTGCATTGCATCGAGTTCACTGTGCTTACCCGGTGCTCTCACCAGCTAATTCTAGGGTGGGACTTCCTATCTTCTTCTTCAGCCGCTATATGTTGTGGTGAACGGACTCTGCACCTAACTAATACGGACTCCATGTTCGACGAAGGCGTCTACAAGCCTCTACGCCTCTTCGCTCGCGAAGATCTCGAACTACCGCCACACCAAGAACGAATTGTGATCCTGATCTCTAAAGACATCGACCACGGTGACGTCTTGGTGTCCCCTTCATCGACTTGCGTCGCAAAAGGCATAGCCCTTGCATCAGGTGTCGTACGCTTTCCCCATGACTCCGCGCTCGTCATTGCTACGAATGAAACACCAGAGAAAGTTCTCCTGCCAGAGGACACTGCAGTAGCCTGTGTTGTGGATGCTGAGCCTGTCAGCGTCACGCCACTTAACCCTGCCTCTACCAACGACCCTTCTATGAGTAAGCCTGCCTCATCCTCTCCCTTCACAGCTCTTATCAGAGATGACTTAACAGCTATGCAGGCGCAGCAGTTGCTTGCGTTATTAACGAAACACGCCGATTCTTTCGACACCTGCTCTTCAACGTTGGGCCGAGCTACCACTGCAGCGCATCGCATTCAGGCGGAGGGAACATCTATTGTACATCGCCGCCCGTACCGCGTGTCTCTTGCTGAGCGAAAAATCATCGAGGAAAACGTCGCTGACATGCTCTAACGAGAAATAATTCGTCCATCAACTAGCCCTTGGTCATCCCCTGTTGTTTTGGTACGAAAAAAAGATGGCTCCGTGCGCTTTTGCGTTGATTACCGGGCACTTAACAACATCACACGCAAGGACGTATACCCCATGCCACGCATCGACGACGCCCTTGATTCACTGCAAGGCGCCGAATACTTTTCAAGCCTTGATTTGCGTTCGGGATATTGGCAAATTCCCATGCACGATGACGACAAAGAAAAAACGGCATTTGCAACCCCCGATGGCCTATACGAATTTAACGTGATGCCTTTCGGGCTCTGCAATGCGCCCGCGACGTTTGAACGCATGATCGACACCGTCCTGCGTGGTCTGAAATGGAAGACGTGTCTCTGCTACCTTGATGACATTATCATCTTTTCATCAACGTTTTCTCAGCACCTGAGCCGCTTGGATGACGTCCTAACATGCCTCGCCGGTGCGGGTCTGCAGCTCAACACTAAGAAGTGCCGTTTCGCCACCAAATCCATCAAGGTTCTCGGTCATGTCGTCAGCAAGGACGGTATTCGCCCTGACCCCGAAAAGATCGCTGCCGTCCTTCGATTTCCATGCCCCACAAGACTTAAGGATTTGCGAAGTTTTCTTGGCCTCGCATCATATTTTCGTCGCTTCATACAAAATTTCGCTTCAATAGCTGCGCCACTTCACAAACTACTTGCATCTAATGCACCCTTTGTGTGGTCCGAGGAATGTCAGTCGGCGTTTCACCTATTGAAGAAAGCTTTGACGTCAGAACCTGTACTCTGCCATTTTGATGACACCGCCTCAACACTCCTGCATACCGACGCCAGCGGCAGCGGTATAGGTGCTGTTCTCCTCCAACGCGATAACTCTGGACGGGAAAGGGTCATCGCATATGCTAGCCGAGTGCTAACTTCTACCGAAAAAAACTATACCATCACTGAGCAGGAGTGCCTCGCTGTGGTTTGGTCCATACAAAAGTTCCGTCCTTATCTGTACAGCCGTCAATTCACCATCGTAACGGACCACCACGCCTTATGCTGGCTTTCTACAATGAAGAACTTGTCCGGACGCTTGGGTCGTTAGATTTTACGCCTACAAGAGTATTAGTTTGAGATTATTTATAAATCGGGCAAAAAACATGAAGACGCCGGCGCTCTTTCTCGTTGCCCCCTACCTACAGCGTCGTTCGACACTCCAGCTGCCACCTCCAACGACACCAGTGCGGACGTGACTCCCACTTCTGTTGCCTTGCTCGCCTCGCTGTACCAACCGCCAATCGACGATGAACAACCCTTTCGTTCTCACCAGCAGGGTGACCCGTATTGTCAGCGCATTATAGACCACCTTTCAGGAGCTACGCGTCCACCCAATGCACGCCTTCGTCGACAACTCGAGCACTTCAAGTTTCAGGACGGTGTGCTGTATCGTCACATATATCATCCTGACGGCACACGCTGAGTACCTGTTCTGCCACGCGCTCTTCAACATCATGTACTTAACGCCTTTCATGACGATTTGACTGCTGGCCACCTAGGCTTTCACAAAACCTACGACCGCATTCGAAGCCGCTTTTATTGGCCTGGGATTTCTACCAGCGTAGCAAAGTACGTGGGTTCCTGCTCTCCATGCCAACTTCGCAAACTTCCGACATCTCCGCCGGCTGGTCAGTTACAGCCAATGACGTGCCCTACAACACCTTTCGAGGTCGTCGGTGTCGATCTTTATGGACCCCTTCCTGTTACTGGTGCTGGAAATAGATGGATAGTCACCGCCGTAGACCATATGACACGCTACGCCGAGACAACTTCAGTAGCTACAGGTTCAGCATCGGAAGTTGCTGACTTCGTCCTTCAGGCCATAATACTACGTCATGGTGCACCTCGTGTACTTCTGAGTTACCGTGGAAAGGTGTTCTTATCACAGCTTTTAGGTGAAGTTCTTCGCGTTTCTGGTACCACACACAAGATGGCGTCTAGCTACCATCCTCAAACAAATGGTCTGACCGAGACATTTCATCGAACCCTTGCCGACATGATAGCCGTATGCATTCAACCGGATCACAGAAACTGGGATAAACTTCTACCGTTCCTCACTTTCGCCTACAACACCGCTGTTCAGTGCACAACAGGCTACTCACCGTTTTATCTCGTTTACGGACGTTCACCCACTTTCTTTATCGATGTTTCCTTCTTCACCAGCAATAGCCCTACATCACCATCTTCTTGCGAAGAATATGTTTCTCGCCTTGCCCAGTGCCGCCAGCGCGCTCGTATGAACACGGAAGCTACGCAACAAGCAAGGAAGGCCGTCTACGACACCTCTCATCGTGTGGTATCATTCCGACCGGGTGACGAGGTGCTGCTATTGACACCAATTCGCACACCTGGTCTCTGCGACAAGTTCCAGCCTCGATTCATCGGCCCATATGTTGTTTTAGAGCAGACTTCACCTGTCAACTATCGTGTGACGCCTCTTTTCGTGCCAATTACCGTCGTTACCGCAGCACCGAAATTGTACACGTTTCGCGCATGAAGCTTTTCACACGACGTTCCTCGTCACCTTGACTACCCGCCCGCAGCGGCCAGGCTGGCCGCTTCCACGGGGGGGGGGGGGGGGGAGGGGGGGATCAGTGTAGGCATTTATTATGCGCTTCATCCTCATCTAAACAGCAGTCAATTATCATCATATGTTCTGGCTGACAATCATCATTTGCTTGGCACGAGCGCTTCTTTGTCGGGTCCGTTGCGCTTGTTCGTTCCCGAGTTCACGGCCAATAAACCTCGCTACAACCGAGTCGTCATAATATATATATATGTGTGAAGAAGAAGATGTGCCTGCAGCGAGCAGCATCGCCAACGCCCGGCTCTCTCGGCTCGTGCTTCGGTTCGTTGCTGTGCCGATCGCTGGACGGTTGTTCACGCTGTCTCGTCGCCGACTTTAACGGCTAATAAACCTCCTCACATTTGGTGGAAGGTGCTGTTGATCGCTGTCGCTACACCCTGGAGCTGCGAAGCCGCACGCTACCACCTGTCATGACTGCCAACGCCACTACATCGACGCCTTCGCTCCAGTTCAACTGCCCTGGCCATCCTACGCTACGGGAGCCGAAGGTCTTCAGCGGTGCAGATGGGACCGACGTCGAAGACTGGCTCGAGCACTACGAACTGGTGAGCGCCAACAATAAATGGGATGAAGCCGACAAGCTGGGCCACGTAATATTTTATCTCACAGGCGTCGCTGAATTGTGGTTTAATAACCACAAACACAACATCCCCACATGGAGCGTCTTCAAGACGTCATGTGCTGAAGTGTTCGGTCGGCCGGCTGTCCGCAAGCAGAGGGCAGAACAGCGCCTGCGCGTCCGCTCTCAGCAGACTGGCGAGACCTTTACCAGCTATATTGAGGACGTCGTCGACCTTTGTCGACGTGTGAATGACACCATGCCCGAATCTGACAAGGTCAAAAACATCCTGAAGGGCATCGACGATGGCGCATTTCAAATGCTCTTGGCAAGGAATCCAAGCACAGTTTCTGAAGTCGTCAGCTTGTGTCAGAGCTACGACGAGTTGAAAAAGCAACGCACTCTGACTAGGCAGCCTCAGCCTGGTGGTGAGTCGCTGTCCAGTTTCGACTCCATGCCGGACAATTCATCATTGCTTCAGCAAGTCCGAGCCTTCGTCCGTGAGGAAGTCGCCCGCCAACTTTCCCTAGTGCCCTTTACTCACGAGACCACCACCCGTCTACCTGCCCCGCTTCGCACTGCTATATCGGAAGAGGTTGCACAAGCTGTTCCTCTTACGCACTACGAGCCACCTCTACCTAGCCGTGGTCACTGCCCGGGTGGCGCACAGCCGGTAGGCGCTCCTGTCACCTATCCGCCAGCCGTTCAGCCTGTGGCCGCACCCCTAACGTATGCAGCGCAGCCCGTGGCTCCTCCTGTCGCCTTTTCGCAAGAGATGCAGCCCGTAGCCGCGCCGCTCACATATGCAGACGCTGTACGTAGGCTCCCGCAACCACCCTACACCACGCGCTCACAGCCCGCACACCCGGCTGCTTATACTGCACCTTGGGCGGCAGCACCAGTCGCCAATCCCTGGAGGACGCCCGATAACCGACCGATTTGCTACGCTTGCTTCACTCCCGGACACGTTGCTCGCTACTGCCGCCGTCGACCTCAGACGTTCGGCAACTATGCCCGGTCGTCGCATCCCGGCAGCCAACCATTCGTCCAATACGGGCCCGTCTCGCCACCTCGTTATGCGCCTCCTGACCACCTTGACTTCCAGCCGCAACGCGCACCCTCTCCTCGTCGGCGATCGCCCTCCCCCATGCGTCGCCGGCCCGGACCCTCCGACCAGGAAAACTAAGCAACGCAGTTCAAGAGGCAAGAACTGCGCCGTTTTCGAACTGTCTAAGCCCTCGCTCTTCTCCTGCTAACGTGGTCGCAGTAAATGTTGAAGGTTATTGTACTTTCGCCCTTGTGGACACTGGCGCCGCTGTTTCTGTTATTGCCGCTAATCTCTGCCGTTTATTACGCAAAGTAACGACGCCGCTTTCCGGACTGTCGCTTCACACCGCAAGCGCACAGCAAGTAACGCCTCTCGCAGCCTGTACTGCAAGAATCTCCATCGAAGGCATTCTTTACATCGTGGATTTTATTGTTCTTCCTGTCTGTTCGCATGACGTCATCCTCGGGTGGGACTTCCTATCCCGCCACAATGCCGTCATAGACTGCGCACGCGCCGAAGTTGAGTTTTCACCCTTGTGTGATGTCCCATTACTGGACGCTCCTTATCAGCCGCCGAAGTTGCTCGTTCATGAAGATACCGATATTCCGCCTGGAAATTTCGCCCTTGTTCCCGTTTCATGCAACGCCTACCCTAACGCCACAGTTCTTTTTATGCCTTCCGATATCTTCAAATGTCGTCGAGCTTTGCCGCTGCCTTTCGCAACAATTGACCTTGCCGCCGGAAGAAGCAACATGTTCGTAAGCAATCCGCTTTCCACACCTGTCACATTGCTTGCGGGGGAATGTATCGGCCGCGTGCAGGATCTCGACCCTTCGTTTATGTTTGATGTCCCGGACGACTACTGCGACCACCCAAAAGCACTGTTGGCACTCGGGGAGTCGTCCAATGATACGTTTTCCAGCGCCATTGCCGACACTCTCACTCCCACCGAACATGCCGACCTGCTGGATCTTCTGCATGAGTTCAGGAGTTCGTTCGATGTTTCGCAACCTCAACTGGGCCGCACATCACAAGTCAAACATCATGTTGACACCGGCCTACACCAGCCACTGCGTCAAAGACCATACCGTGTCTCCGCTGAAGAGCGCCGCGTCATCAACGATCAAGTCGAAGATATGCTTCGTAGAGACGTCATTCGACCATCTCACAGTCCCTGGGCGTCTCCCGTCGTCCTGGTGCGTAAGAAAGACGGATCTATTCGATTTTGCGTGGACTATCGTCGTTTGAATAAAATAACACGCAAGGACGTCTATCCTTTGCCGCGCATTGATGACGCCATTGACACCCTTCACAGAGCGGAATTTTTCTCGTCGCTAGATTTGCGGTCTGGCTACTGGCAGGTCCCAATGGCAGAAGCTGATCGCCAAAAAACGGCATTTATTACACCAGACGGACTATATGAATTTAACGTCATGCCCTTTGGGCTTTGTAACGCGCCTGCCACGTTTGAACGTCTTATGGATAATACGCTACGTGGTCTCAAATGGAATATGTGCCTCTGTTACCTCGACGATGTCGTGGTTTTTTCCCATGACTTTCCTACGCACCTCCTTCGTCTCAGGCACGTTTTGAGTTGTCTGACCAACGCTGGTCTGCAGCTTAACCTGAAAAAATGCCGCTTCGCTGCACGCGAGCTCGTCATCCTAGGCCACATCGTGTCCAAGCACGGCGTATTACCAGACCCAGCAAAACCTTGAGCAGTTGCAGAATTTCCCAAGCCGACGACCATGAAAGAACTTCGCAGTTTTGTAGGCCTATGTTCCTATTTCCGGCGCTTTGTTCGCAATTTTGCATCTATCATGTCACCGTTAACCCAGCTTCTTCGCGGTGACGTGAACCTCACCTCCTGGTCCCCCGCATGTGACGTTGCCTTCACTACTCTGCGCCGTCTGCTCACTTCCCCACCTATTCTTCGCCACTTCGACCCGACGGCTCCTACCGAAGTGCACACTGACGCCAGCGGCGTCGGGCTAGGCGCGGTCCTCGCTCAACGAAAGCCCGGCTATTCAGAATACGTTGTAGCCTACGCTAGCCGCACTCTGACGAAAGCCGAAACTAATTACAGCGTGACAGAAAAAGAGTGTTTGGCTCTGGTGTGGGCGCTTGGAAAGTTCCGGCCGTACTTATACGGCCACCCGTTCGATCTAGTAACTGATCACCACGCGCTTTGCTGGCTCTCCACGTTGAAAGACCCTTCTGGCCGCCTTGCGCGATGGGCACTCCGCATCCAGGAGTACGACATTCGCGTCGTATACCGCTGCGGACGCAAACACTCTGACGCTGATGCTCTGTCCCGCTCACCTTTACCACCAGATCAGACGTGCGGAAACACTTGCCTCCAGACCTTGTCATCACTAAATCTCGACTCGATTGCCACCGAACAACGCTGTGACCCGTGGATCGCCTCTCTTATCGAATATTTATCTGGCATGCCCAACCTTCCAGTATCTCGATCTCTCCGACGTCAAGCTTTCCATTTCGCCATCCGCGATCAACTTCTTCATCGACGCAACTACGCTCCCGATGGCCGCCGGTGGTTGCTGGTCATTCCACGCACTTTACGATCGCAAGTATGTGCCTCCCTTCACGACGATCCGCAATGTGGCCACGCCGGAGTGTTCAAAACATATGAACGCCTTCGCCATCGCTACTACTGGCGCGGCATGTACAATTTTGTTCGTAAATTCGTGCAGTGCTGTCCTGACTGCCAGCGACGTAAATCAACACTGCCACGTGTGACTGGCGCATTGCAGCCACTTCCATGCCCTGCCAAGCCATTTGATCGCGTCGGCGTTGACCTCTACGGTCCCCTTCCATTGACACCAGATGGTAATTGGTGGATTATAGTGGCGGTTGACCACCTGACACGCTACGCCGAAACAGCCGCTTTGCCGAGCGCTACAGCTCAGGATGTCGCCTCTTTCATTTTGCAACGCTTTATCCTTCGGCATGGTGCACCTCGAGAGCTCCTTAGTGACAGAGGCCGCGCTTTCCTTTCCGAGGTCGTCGAAACTCTGCTTTCGGAATGCCACGTCATTCATCGGAAAACAACAGCATACCACCCGCAGACTAACGGACTAACGGAACGGTTCAACCGCACGCTAGGTGATATGCTCTCAATGTACGTGGCATCTGATCATAGCAACTGGGACCGTGTTCTCCCGTACGTCACGTTCGCGTATAACACCGCAATACAAACCACCACGGGATTCTCACCTTTCTTTCTTCATTACGGACGCGAGCCTTCCCATACAATTGATACCCTACTTCCTTACCGTCCTGATGCTTCCGAGTGTCCACCTATCTCCGATGCTGCTAGACAAGCCGAAGAGTGCCGCCAGCTCGCCCGTGCGTTCACCTCGGAAGAGCAACAACGCCAGAAAGAAACCCGTAGCACCTCTCTTCCGAATCCCAGCTATGCCCCAGGGTCTCTTGTGTGGCTTGCCATCCCATACCAAACACCGGGACTCTCCTCGAAACTTGTCCCCCGGTACGAGGGGCCTTACACCGTTTTGGAGAAAACATCTCCGGTTAATTTTCTAATTGAACCAGTTTCCCGATCGGACGACATGCGCCGGCGTGCACGTGACATCGTCCATGTTTCCCGACTGAAACCGTACCATGAGCTTCTGCCTGAAACTTCTTAAGTCGCCAGGATGGCTCCTTTTTCAGCGGGGGCGATTGTGAAGAAGAAGATGTGCCTGCAGCGAGCAGCATCGCCAACGCCCGGCTCTCTCGGCTCGTGCTTCGGTTCGTTGCTGTGCCGATCGCTGGACGGTTGTTCACGCTGTCTCGTCGCCGACTTTAACGGCTAATAAACCTCCTCACACACACACACACACACACATATATATATATATATATATATATATATATATATATATATATATATATATATATATATATATATATATATATTGATGAAGGTGCTTAGATGAATTGAAATTCTCTAGAAAGTCCAACAGGGGAGTCCATCTTACTCACGCGACCCACTCCTCAAGCTGGTGAGCGTCGTGCGGCTCCGGGTAGTGTCTGTAGCCATCCCGGTGTCCTCGCTGTCCCGAGTCTGACCAGACGTGGTGGTAATACGGGACGTGGCTGGTTCCAGCGAAAACAAACGTGCAACAATTGAGTAAAGTACTTCTACGAGCGAAAATTACTGACAATAATATTGACAATGAAATGAAGCCTCAAAAGCTCGTGAGAACACAGATGGCCGCACGGGCAGCTTTTATTTTACAAGACGTGGTTTACGCGCTACTCTTCCCTCACTTGTCCCCACAGACATTCTGCCCTTACATAGGTAATCACGCCGGCATTTAGCTTGTGCACTTAATCCAAAGCTCTATTATACGTTACCGATGCTTTAACTCGCGAAAGGTAGGTTGTGCTCGGGAAATTACATTCATGCGTTGCACTGTTCCGTGCGGTTGGGACTACGGCGTCATGTGGGGGTGCTGACGTGCACCTGTTCCGTTCTGTGTGTTCCGCCCCGCAGCTGCCGCACAGGCAAACCTCCCCGTGGGCGTGCCCTGTTTGTCTTACTGCGCACTTTAGAAGGATCGGACATAATGCGAGTTGTCCAAACACAATGCAAAGTAGACATATGATCGAAATATCAGACCATAGATCTATAGATAAAATTATGAGATGTCGATGCATTGATGTCGCTTGATTAAATGCTATCTTTAGTCTAGTTCGCTAGTATACCTCTTGTTTCAAGAAGTTAAGAATTTTCGAACACGGGTTGTCGTTGCAGACGATGTTTTGACAATCGGTTTTGCCCTATTCAAGGTTGCTGCTTTGAAGACCTCCTGCACGAGCGTAGCTCCAGCAACACATCGTGTTCAATAATTTTTTGGTCACTGCTATCTTCCCCGGAACTTCCGCATCTTCACTTAAGTTATCTGTTCGCAACATTCCCAGTGACAGGACTAATTAATAGGTGACTTTATGCTAAAGTTCGACAGGAGTCAGTGGCAACTTGCATATGCTGCAAGGTTAGCCTGTATGCCACGTGCTTAGCCTGTGCTGTTTGCGTTCAATACCGTCCAGCAGAACAACGTCGAATGCAAACGTAGTGGCAGGATTTCGTTGCCAACTGATTTTTACTGCGGTGTCATGCTCTTACATCCGCAAGTTTTTACACGAAAATGCAGCCAAATAAAGCTTGAGCGTTTACTGTAGAAATTATTTATACGTTATGGCGTAAGCGCTTGATTAGTCCAGCTAGAAAGAAAAACACAAGTACTTACACATGGCGACGTCTTAATGCCAGCACACAATCCAGGAGAACCAAGGAAGAGTGGACGGCATAGACCGATTTTGCCGTGGTGAACCAAGATCTGAGAGAAAACGCAACGCACTGCCGATCCTTGGAGAGGCAAATCTTCTTCTGTGCGCTGATGATGGAGATGACGACGAGGGTGATGATGCTAAAAGATTGACATTGATATCCGATAATTGGGCGAGTTCTTCGGCTCTTCTCCTACGCTGCGCAATGCGTGCCATCGTTATTTCCCAGGATATGCCGACTTAAATGCGTGCATGTCCATTTAATGATTTCCAAACTGCGAAGAACGGGCAATCTACTCAGATCTCCGTACAACCAGCGGAACCACACTTTGTGACTCCAGTGTTCGTAACTGTGTTAATCCTGATGATTCGTTGAAGTCTTTATCAATTATTGGTTGATAAAAATTGTTTCTTACCGTCCGTGTGTTCCTTACTCATTTCCAGTGAACCTGTAGTGAGTAGTGGGGCTGACAGATTGACGACAACAGAATCATTGCTGATTATAGCAGCATGAACTGTAATGGTACGCCGCTTTCATTTCGTGGTGGTCTACGCGGCCAGTGACGCCCACACCGCATTCAGCAAAGCGGCATTCATGGAGTCTGTAGTGCCCTGGTACCATCAACACCCCCTTATATCATGCCATTAAACTGCGATGCAAAATGCAAATAAAAATATCCCCTCCCCCCCCCCCCCCCGCGCATATGCTCAGTGTTTGTCAGGACCACATTCTAGAAGCACTGCCAACGAACACCTTTTTCCACCGTTCTCAGTGTGACCACTTTACCCTCTACATGTCCTCCCCACGTTACCATTCTTTGAAACACAGGCCATGCTTTACCGTATGGTAGGCTTTCGCGCTAAGTGCTCCTAATCCGTACCACGTTCCTGAGGTCTGGGAGCGAACCTTGTCAAGCCGCACCCACAGAGACCCGCATGGGCTGGCAGTGACAGCTGCCCACGCAGTGAAAGAACTTCCTGGAAGGGTACATTACCCCAAAGACAATGGCCAAATAACGCCGGCATAAGTTTATTTTTTTACAGAGCCATGCTGAAACTTCCAGCACGAGGTGGGGTTGCGCTCACATTCATATATTGTTTTAATAGGCTACAATGGAGCCGTTTACAAAACAAAATTGCCAGCGCACGTGGATATTTCGATAAGCAATCATTCGCCGTCAACGCTGCCTCCCCTGCGTGAGTCATAGCTTGCGTGCAAACAACCAGCCTCTTTCTTGATGCCGTTGACGGTCGAACCCTTTCCTTCGTTCACTTCGAAGACGTGTCCCTTGTTCTCCAGCTCCGCAATGGTCTCCTGAAATTTTGAAAAATAGAGAAATATAGGGCGATGTAATGCTGTCCACGTACCTATCAACATGCGCAACTTGCATGTCCTGGCGACGCCTGAAATTTCAGTTTTTAGCTATACAATCGACGGAATGCCAGAGCAATGCATCCTAAAATATCAATTTTCAGTCGACATGGGTAACGCTCTCTTTTTGGAGGCACGCGGTACGGCAGCAGGCTTTCATGCTTGACCACGTGTCTGTACCCGCCGTCTGCGCACGAGTTCTCAAAGAACTCATGTGTTAACCCACTAGTTCCCAGCCACGAATGTATCGGGGACCCTTTGGGCCCCGGTGGGAATGATGAGTGAACCCTTACAAATAAAGAAAAAGTAGGAAGAGGGAGGTCGAAGGTGAACGCCTCCTGCAGCGTGAAATAGGTGCATTTTGTTTCTCTGCAGCAAAGAGTGTTCAAATTTAGATGCCACACGACTCTGATCTCAACAGCTTCAAAATAAGTTGAACAGCCTGCAGCCATACTCGACGTATTTCTAGCCATGCTTGTTCTTCAAGTATGGAAGCTATGGGAAAACTATGCCCGCAAATACATATGTCATAGATAATTACAGCGAAAGCTTTAAAGCCACCACTATGCATAAATGTTATCCTGTGACGAATACACTACCACGGGACACAGCGTCTGCCCCTGCCCCTCCCCCTTCTTCCAGAGGATGGATTGCGCGGACACCTACGTGAGAACAGCTGTTTCAATCGTTGACAAATCGAGTAAAACAACACCAAAAGGCGAACAAAACCTGACGAGAGACCAGCGACACTACTTGTCAATCTGTCTGCCTGTGTTTTTCTGCGATGAAATGGGTTGATATTGTAAACGAAGAAATCAAAACAGGCCATATTTCAGAGGCTGATGAAATTTCATCGCTTTAGGGCAGCAACTACTGGACTATATCGTAAGACTGTAGTGAGCTGTCTTAAAATAAATTTATTCTTACCTGCGGTCGCATTCTTTGAAGCGTATAGGAAACCTTTTACACTCAGAAATGTTCTAGGGAGTTCAAAAAAATAACGCAACGTTGCAGAAAAAAAAAGAATGCTGGGCACTGTATTTCAGCGAAATAGTGTAATGCCATGCATTATTGCAGATTACTTGTGATTCAGCCAATCTTTACGGCGACTTCACATTACCGTACTGAGCAAGTAGCAAAAAGCGTGCCAGTTTGTCTCAAAGAAAAAATTAACAGCGCGAACACGGGATGGCGAAAAGAATCACGGCAGCTACGCACTGTGAGGACTGAGAACAGAGCGAAGCTGATGGCTTTCTTCTTGCTCTTTCTGTTCTCCTCGTCCTCACTTCTCTTGCTCACCCTGTTGTCATACTATGCTGTACATGATTATGCTATACCTTCTCTCTCTCTCTGTTGGTTTCTTTCCATCTCTTTTTTTGTCTCTCCATTTTTTCCTCTTCTTTTAGCTTCCCTTTGCTTGTCTTTTTGAAATCTTTCTTTCTTTTACTACCTTTTTTTCTCGTTGTCTCGCTCATGCACTAATATGATTCTATAGGTGCTTGTTCTGCTAGCTTGTCTGTGTAGCCGAGCGGTTACGACGCTCTGCCCACGCTGGTTCCCATTCCGTCTCGCCAAGAAACTTGATATTTTATTTGTTTCCACTTCTACTCCCTTCCAATTATCTTAGATTATTCTCCTCCGCAGGTCGCGGGATTGAACCCCGGCTACGGCGGCTGCATTTGCGATGGAGGCAGAAATGTTGTAGGCCCGTGTGCTCATATTTGGGTGCACGTTGAAAAAATCTCAGCTGGTCGGAATTTCCGGAGCCCTCCACTACGGCGTCTCTCATAATCATATCGTGGTTTTGGGACGTTAAACCCCACATATCAATCAATCTTATTCTCCTATTTTCAATTCCTCCAGCGGATTGCTAGGCAACGCGAAATTCAATAGCCGTTCATGATGAGGATAATGTATTTAAATGCTACACGGCGCAACAAAGAGCTTTACAGTTCCGCTGTTGAAACATGACGTCGTGCGCTGTTCGGCTACACTCCTCGTCTTCAGTTCCAGTTCAATTAGCTCGCTTCACACATTTCCGCTCACCTGTGGAAAGTGCGGCTCCACAATGACTCGATTCGGGATGAGCTGGTGGTGAAGTCTCGGTCGGTCGATGGCTTCCTTGATGTCGTAACCTCCCCAGAGTGATCTCAGTGCCACCTTGAAGAAAAGTGGGGAGAAACTGCTATAACAACTTTAGTAAAAACTGTCATACTATACTTGCATTGCCACGATCATTTTAACCCTCAAAATTACAAGTCATAGATGCACTACACTCTATACGTCTGACAGCAGAAAAGGTGCTGCAGCACTCCTTTGAAGGCAGAAAAGCGAGGTGCCATGTTGTCACCGCGTCCATCCTCGAAAGCCTCAGAATGAACGCTTAGATATGGGGTTCATCATTTACAGTTATTTCGATGCATTTCCATTTAACTGACTGTTCTGGTTACAGGAGCACGCTTTTCATAACTAGCAAGTGCACTTTTTTACGCTGCACACTTGCACAAGTATTGGTGGGACCTGCCGTGCTTCAGGCGGAGACGTGGTCCATAGTTGAACCTCACTGAATTTGTCTATTGTGAGTGTTTATATAACGAGAGCCGGCTGTACATTTTTCCCGTGATTGCTTAAGCAAATCGCGCCTGAACAGACTATTATGTGTAGTAGGTGACTGGCCGCCATTAGTTGTTCAAACTTCATAGCAATACAGCTAGCTTCACGATTTTGAAAATGGTTTGAAAATAGCTGTAAACTCCTAAACAACTTTATTCTCTCTGCATATGTATGATATGCCACCAAAATTCTAATGTGGTAAGACGCCGCGATTATAAAGTTTATTGCAAGGAGAGGGTTAAAAAGTTTTTGCTTCGAAGTCATTAAAACGGCTTATTTCGAGCTAGAAACAGCTGTCAGTAACATCAAAACAAATGTTAATTGAAGTCATGAACGCTTTTTGAAGGGACTCCTGGAATTAAACCGAAAATAAACATTGTTTAGATTATAAAACAAACTAAGTGTTCATGTATTAAGGTGTACGTAGGCGGGCAGAGTGTTGCTTTCATAAACGTCTGCGGGAGCCCGCCCTTTTCCAGAGCGTGCACAAGTGTAGGGATGAATTTGTTCACTGCGAGTGGTATGTATCCATAGGGTATGGGTTCCCTCCATATTTTAAGTTTTCTTTACTTGGTATAGTGCGCTGCTTGTCCTAAGAACATGAGGTTCCCTTCAATCGTCTAATTCACGCATTCACTTGTGGCATTTATAACTTCACCTCATGACCCATACAATTTCGTCCATCAAAAGTGATTCAGTCACCGGCACTTAGCTGGTTACCCCATACCTTATGCAATTTTTTCCCCTTCGAAAGCAACGCAATCACTTGGGAGTCGAAGCTACCTTCTGAACTTTAAGGCTGTTCCTTCACGAGTTAATGTCGCGTTGCTGATGTTGTGTCATTTCAGAGTTGTTAGGTTTTTCGCATGTTTAAATGTCATCCCTAAGATCACTGTATTGCTTTTCAGAACAAAATCGTACCGAAGGACTGCCTACTGATTGCATAACCTTATCGCAGATTCGGCGTGACTATTCGCCCCACTTCGTTGAATATATCAATTTTCCCTTGTGTTCCACTTACCAATGCCACCGCGGACGTTATCCTGGGTCCCCCAGTGCCACCCAACGCAAGCACGGCGTCCCC
This sequence comes from Rhipicephalus microplus, assembly GCF_043290135.1. Taxonomy (NCBI): domain Eukaryota; kingdom Metazoa; phylum Arthropoda; class Arachnida; order Ixodida; family Ixodidae; genus Rhipicephalus; species Rhipicephalus microplus. The sequence continues at coordinate 71,268,095 of NC_134702.1, read as the reverse complement.
TTTGCAGTCCACGAAGACGGAAGGCACCATTGAAGAGAGGGGCCGCTTCCGTGGTTCTATGAAGTTGGGCCTCGTAGGGTAGACATCGTAAGAATTGCTCATCCCCGGTGTCGCGAAGTCGTCCATCTGGTTGTTGAGGATCACTCCGCTGGACGTGCGTAATTTGCTTCCAAAACTAGAACGGTGGAAGACGAAGTTCTGTCTTTCATGAAGCTTTTATTTCGTACTCGTTCACTCTATACTTAGTATACAAGATAATGCATGTTTTCTACGTTGTTAAGCATCGTCTAGAAGCGGTCGACTCGGACACTAAAGGATGCGTACACAAGTAACATATATTTCCCACAAGTTTTTGAACTTCCTCTAGTCTTTTATTCGTAGCAGCAACATTATTCATAGAACCCTGTCGTCGTCTGCCCACTTTGCTTCTCGCTTACTTTCAAGATTCTACATTGGTTAACATTAACTTGCACATCATGGAGTCTGCAGTCGTTTTCTTTATATCAAGCTAGCTATTCTCGACAAGAGAATTGATGTGGAATATCATCGATGGATAAAAGGAAACAATATTTCTGAATTCCACTGAAGAGATGAACTGTCGAAATCATCAACACTCAGGTATGCACTCAGAAAACTCAGGTAACTTAAGTTATTTTAATGTTATGCATTTAATATAACAATGAAATTATAATGTATTATTATTATTATTATTATTATTTATAGTTATACGTTTCTCAGCCGCGATATCATTATGAGGAACGCCGCATTATAAGCATCCGGAAGTGTCAATCATCTGGGGTTCCTTAACCGGCCTCTGCACGGGCTCTTACCATATCACTTCATTAAAATGCGACTGCCGTGGCCGGAATTCAACTCCTGAGAACCGATAACCACAATCACGGATCTACACGGCTATGCAGAATCATTCACTGATTTGTTAGCTGCGCTTTCTTTACTTGGTCAAAAGAATACCTACTTTTAAATTAAACAGTATAATTTAATTTGAATTGAACAAAGGGGTGTGTTTCTTAGGTTCAAGGTAGCAATGGAAATACTCCTCAATTCATTTACAAATAAGGTAGGTTTAACTTTGAGGGAGTACAAACATATTTTTGGTACGTCTTTAATCTGAAAAACATTTACGATCGCAAATACCAAGCGCCATATCGAAGAATCGTTGTAAGACGTAATCAGCAACAAATATTAGTGTACGCACTGGTTGTTGATAGTTGAGGTAATGGCGATGACGTCCCCAGTGTCTCCCCAGAAGGTTGCATGTGCCGTGCCGCCATCTTCGGGTGACGAATTGTTGAGAAATCCGTAGTGCGCAGGGTCGTCGAACGTAGTCGACTCGTTGATAAGGTTGCCCACCGCGGCAGCCCACTCGGATGTGGTCATGTTCTGCTCAAGCTGGCGGGGTGAAGTGGCCACAACACAGTTAGAACATTCAACGCAGAGTTTAGGGAGGGGAAGACATTCGAGATCGCAATATATATCTTTCTTAGTCGTTATTATTTGGGGGGATGAAGAGGAGTGAAATCGACTTACGTGAAAGCGATCCTAACGAAACGAGTTGCTGCAGTCAAATGTGGCCCTTTTGTTGAAACACTGGCTCTAATTACATTGTTTTTACAACTATATTCATCGCGCATTTTACTGAGCTCGCACTGAGTTGCCAACTTAAACAAAACGGCTAAGTTATTCGGGGCCACTTATGAACAAATGAGAGTTCGACATCCAGCTCAACAGTTAGTGAAAAGAAACATAATTATTTTCCAAATTATATTCCCGATTATGTTTCGAAGTTGGCATCTTTATTTCTTTAAATTACTTGAGTGTAACGCGGACGCAATCATTTCTCTATGTACTGTCTGTCTCGGTTTGTGTGTTTACTAGTTTCATCCTGGAAAAGGCTCCACATTTGGGCATATATGCTAGAGTATAAAACTAAACAAGAAACATTTGTGTGATTCCTTTCTCCGTGTCTCAGCTTGTATATCTGCACTGATAACTTGTTCTTTTATGTGTCTACAGGTTTTCCCACAACTTTATCGTCACACTGGTCTCACGTCACTGGCAGAATGACCGCGCGTAACTTCATGCTCAGTGACATGATAAGAGCATTCTCCATAAGTCGTGTTATTCCCCTTTTTACTCACTTCTTTGATATCTTCAAAATCGCTGTCTCCAAGGTGAGACCTTCCACCGTAACCATACTTGCATGCTTCTATAAATCTGCAAAAAAACACGAAAGGTTATAAAGTAGCAAGTATATACATAGGAAAGCAGCCTTGCAGCCTTTTCGGCTTCATTTTTTGTTGAAAGTTCGTCACTGATAAACTTTACGCAAAGGCGAAAACCTTCTTGTTTTCTTTTAAGTCGATGTATTCATGCTTCCCCGCCACCCTCCGAAAGCTGTCTGCTCGTAATTTGGTTTTGCACTGCCTCCGTGATTCGCCTACTTTTGACAAATCTATAGTGCCATTTGGTGACGTCATCAAGTATCGTTACGTCCCTTGGTGTCTCAGTGAAGTCGTGATAATGTCGTATATAATTTCTATATGTGACGTCGTTATGTGTTGTTATTTCGCCTCATTCATGTAGTCCTTAACGCTTGTGGTCAATTTTTGCGTTTGAAGAAGCAGCTAATTAAGGCTTTCGCCATAACGTGAGCTAAATCACAAACACTGTCAACTTGGTTTTTTCGTTTTAAATGGAAGGTTTGCTTGCTGAAACTGCCCAGCATGTTCGAAATCAAAATTCCTCTAAGGATATAATTTCAAGTTACGCTGAATTATTAAAAGAGAGTGTTTGATGTACTTTAGTTGATATATCCGTACCCCTAGATATCGTGTCTTCTTTATTTTATTCTCCATACTTCCATTCACACTTACAGTTCATTTGCATACATCAGAAATTAGCGCGAACGTGTGCTTATACAATCTCACTGCGAAGCCGATTGTATGGATAACCAGAAACATGCAGTTTCTATAAGGAGCCAGTGAATTGGTATAGTACAATTTTTGGGCTATAATTAGCATTTGTTTTCGTGGACTTGGCTCTTCGCTGATCATGCTATCTCTGTAGCATGCGCTGATTAGCTGGAGTTCTTAGACTTTATCTCAGCTGATCGGGATTTTTCGAAATCAACTTGCGAAATCCACTTTATAGCCTTGCGAAATCAACTTTACTTGTGAAATCAAATATTTCCGAGATCAACTTTATAGGCAGTGGATCAACCGCAATCTTCAGTTTTGGCGTGTTGGAGTCCGAACATTAAAATGAAGACTTTCTCGGCCTCGTTGATTTACACATAGCTATATAAAATGTTCTACGTCGGGATGCTATTTTTGTTAATAACAGAGCACTCACCTGTGCCATTGCTGCGTGGTGCTGTTAAATCGTTCGAGAGCATCGATGCCCACTCTGAGTATGCCGGCAAGCACGGCCCCACTGCCAGGTGAAGCTACCGTGTACAGGGTGTTGCCGTTCGACAGATCAGCAACGATGGGCTCCTTCCACTCGGCCTCGTAGCTCTTGAGGTCGTGCTCCGTAATCACTCCACCTGCACCGGAGAAAGGTAGAAATCGGTAAATCTGGCGTTATGACTTGTTTCCAGGAACAAATAAGTTCAATTACTCTAAAGGAAAGGACCATACTCAAAGTACAGATGAACATATCACACGGTAACTATTTCCCATATATGGCGTTTTTATATCGTAGACACACGCGTATAACTGCGGTAATGAGATTTAACGTTATCGGCAGTATATCTTATAGCCCAGCGTCTAACGACATAATAGTGGTGCGAAGTGCCGACAAAATACAGACTATATGGTTGTGCTTTCATAAATAACAACCTAAATTCATAGGTTTCTTCCCTCCACAAGCTGGGAATAGCTCTGGAAAGAATGGTGTATCTTTGGGCCGAGAAACTTCTGAACGCTGTTCGACGCGTTTTCTGGACCGGCCGTTGTTTTCATGGGGCGTAATAATAAAGCAATGCGTAGCTCTATAGCATAGCATACATGTTATATTGTTGAACATGCAGTAATTTGCAAGCTTCTTGAACTTGCTTCTCCACAGAAGTATGCAGCGTAATATTAGGCCGACCAAGGTTACTTCCCCTCACGAAATTTGTAAATTAATGCACAAAAATATCCTGCACCCCATGGTGATCTACTGCTAATAGTCCTTTACTGCTGAAGCTATGTCGCGAGATCGTAGACCGATGACGGCGACCCCATTGCGATGGAGGCGAAATATTTCCGGCCCGCATACTTAGATTTAGAACCCCAGGTGGTTTAAATTTCCAGAGCCCGTCCACTGCATTGTCCCTCATAGTCATATCGTTGTTTTTGGACGTAAAACTCCAAGAGTGATCATTAATAATGAAGAAAACTCATTAGTAACACGAGACTTGATCTTCCTGTACGTAAATATTTTGTTCTGAGCGGTAGTTCATCACAATATTCACAGAAACGTTCAATTTTTGACGGGCTCGTATGCATCCTGTTAGATAAGGACGGACACTGATGATATGTTTCTAAAAACTGCAGTGCCCTTTTTTGACAATTCACATGTATATGAGCAAGGTATGTTGATTTGGCAACATTGCTGACGACCGCTAATTCGTGGTATTCTGTACCACATTCTCCCTGTAGGGGTACGTTTGTGCCTTTTTTCTGTGCTTTTATATTGGTAATATTGAAATCTGAAAGGATCATGTCAAATAAATATGTATGACTAATATAATTATGACAATTATGACATTGAAGTGATGTTAGCCACCTTGTGCCTAAAATTTAGTCAGTATGCATAAAGAAACACCTCACACATCCCTCACCATTTATTTTTATTTTCTGCGAGACGAAACACATTACAAATAAAAAGCGCTTCTTTATTTCTAAGCAGTAATACTACCGGGTATACGAATTGCGCACTGCGGAAGCGACTGCGAAATATTCATAATTTTTGTTTATGAAGACAATGTTTGTATACACAATGTTGTACTAGTGCAATGCATATAGCTTTGCATTTTCTCTTACCGTCATCCCGAATCTCCTTGGCCATCTGCTCTCCAATTTCACCTTTGTAGAAATAATCAGGTCCTTTGTTGGCTATGACCTCCAGAGTGTCGGCTAGGTCTGCCTGAACCAGTAGATCCCCTTCGGCCAAAGTGTCGTTGGTTGTTTCATTCCAGAAGACCTTCCTAGAATCAGAAGCACTCCCTGCTTGATACGAATCTAATTCAAGTACACTCACCACCGTTATTTAAGCAATCAATACAGACGCATTCTGTCGCTTTCCTTTGTTTTTTTTTTCTGGCGTAACGCTATCACTGGTTGTAACCGCTATACTCTGTATAATAAACAGCACGAACAGGAGCCTATTAAGAAGATGTAGCTAATTATCGCACGAAGTATCGGCAACCTGTAAATAATGTTGATGGCGTGACAGCGGGAAGAGCTAATTTATCAGCACATTTTTTAAAAAAAACACAACATTGTGCAAATATTTGCAGTAGGCTGACGATCTAGCCCATTGCCATCGATTTCGTGAATGTCGGTGCTTTTTACGTTCACTCTACTTGTTGAAGAAAATCGGTAACGGTGATAGCCTTTCCTGAGCAATGAGTGGCGTGTGTCGACGAACGTAACTTGAGCGCACCCCTCTGCAAATTACCTTCAGTATTTGTGCCAAAGCAGGGTATGCAGTAGCGTGAAGCATCTGCTACTTTAGTGCGGTAGCTCTAAAGAGCACATGATGACGTTGGTGGCCGAGTGCTCTGTTGCATTCAACAATAATTTAAGCCCATCTAGCCAGTCCTAATGATTGGGCATGTTAGATAATAAAGAACGAACAGTAGTTGACAGCCGTAGGACAGAGTATCTCTACCTCCTCGGAAACCACAACCATTTTAAACCACTTAAAAATACGGTTACCGGGATCATTCATATGGACCATACATGATTTTATTATGTTGCCTCCTGGTTGTATACTGTTTCACTTTTGTTCAATGGAAGATAGAGAGGGAAAGGTAATAGAAAGATGGGTAGCTTACTCAGAAGAATACTCCAATTTGCTACCCCGTGCTTGGGAAGGAGAAAAATTGTTGTACATGAATGAAAGAGAAAAAGAAACGTTGGTGACAGTGGGTATAGTGGTAAATCGCCAGTATCTCTTATTGCAAGTAGGCGAAAATATACAAACAGAAATCAGTATTTCTATACGGATACACCATGCCTGGAAGGGGTTGCGTGCTCACTTCAGGCTTTCTGACAGGTCGTCCTTGTGTTTCTGTAGAGCAGCGGCCAGGTGCGGTCCCACGGGGAAGCCGTACCGGGCGAGGCGAATGGCGTCGTCGAAGTGATCCCGCCACTTGAGGGTGGCGTGCAGCTCGCGCAGCAGCGTGCGATAACCACGCAGCTCACCAGGTACCGCCACTGACAGACCGCCTGCGTGTTCACACGACAAAGAGAAATTTACCGTGATTTTGGAGCAAGGGCTGTCATTGGGGGAGTGTTATGTTCAACGTACCGTGAGTGGTTTTACTCGCAGCGTTATCTAACCGACGTAGAACGTTACTCTCAGGCATTACAAGGAGCGAAGCTACTTAGGCCCGCACTCCACCGTCGCCGTCGAAGGTGACTGTGCCCTGCAAGCGCGCTGAATAAACCAACAGGGGTGTGCTCCCGCCGGATTTCGTCTTTCCAGCGACGCTAGTGGCGCCACGCGGCTTTCTTCCGAACCTGGTACACGGTAATAGGGAGTTTTAGAATACCGTTTGCAAGCGCTGCGGGCGTTGCGGGCGAAGCGGGCGCCATAAGAGTTTAAGGATAACGTTTCCCCTGCTGCGGACTGCAACGAACGATCGCAGCGACACCGTAGCCTCGAAACCAGCGCTTGCGGGCCACATGCGGGCCGCCATCACCGCACGCAATTTCGAATTTTCTGCGTGCGGTCCGCGAACGCCGACTCGCGTTACGACGCATGCGCAGTGGCAGCGACCGCACCGCAAGGGCTCGCGGTGCGCTATTCTAAAACTCCCTAATAAGTCTGCGACGCAGTTCGGTTTCTCGGCATTTATACGCGCTGATATGTTTTAATTTGAACATCTATATGCGTCTCTTAAGCGAGAGAAAGTGTTGTCCACAGCGACACTAGAGGGCCCGACGATCTTTGCTGCCTGAGACGCGCTCCTCGGCACCATCTCGTCCACCATTTTTGACCAACCGTCGCGCCGCCTATAGTCGCTGGAATCATCAAATAACTCACGCTGCGCCGCACGCGCCGCACAATCACTTGTTCAGTGCTTTGCGCCACCGAGCAATCTCGCCACACCCTTCTCACCGTATAGCGTCATCATGAAAGCCAGCCGCGAGATCAGGCTAATAGTCGTTGGCGTCCCATTCCTAAAAAGCTCCGCTCTTCGGTTGCATTCGTGCACGCGACAACTGCTAGTTTTATGCGAAACGCCTTATAGAATCTGCATGACTCTCAACGAAAATTTCTACGTCGCACGTACTGCTCCTAATAAATTGATCAATGGCACCGTATTTGGAAATACCAGTTAACTTTCGAACGCGTTCGCGACATTAAGTTATCCCAGGAAACTCGTTAATTAGCGCGACAACAGTATATCTTTCGATAGGCATTAGCTTCGACGTCACTGAACGTTTTTTTCACACGCATTGATTACTCCTTGTACACCTGCCGTAAGATGCTATATACATATCATTCTTCATAAAAGAGCCATGACGTTTGAAGCAAAACAGCAGGCCTTTACTTGCATTTCTCTATGAAGTTTCTGCACTAATTCAGGTTTATTGCAGGAGGATCAAGGAAGCACGTACCTCTCCTGGACAATGTCTCGTTTCCAACAAACATGTCCCACGTAGCTGCCCCTGGAGCTCTTTCCCTTGCGATCAAAGTCATCGCCTTCTTTGAGCGTCTAGACAACGCGAAAACAAAGCAGTACAACGCAAACACACATCATTTAATTAAATTATTCACTCATCATTTCAACATAAATGTTCGTGTCAGTTTACTGAGAGTTTTAGTAAACATTCTCATAATTAAAAGCGTATAGCTGTGCTTTCACTCACGCATGTCACCTGTCAGTCAGCTCAGCTTGAAATGACTTGCGTAATTACGTTAAGAATTTCTAGTAAGGATTTTCGAAAGCTAGAGAAAATGACCTAATTGATTTTTTGCATAGTATCGAAGAGTAACCTTCTGGTGTATTAACCCAACAAAAATAATGAAAAACACGGGAGATAGGAGTGGTGGTAGAGTTGAAACTGGTGAGTTTATATCGACCACCTGCATATAGGGTAAGCAAGCAGTACTGAATCAAGCCGTCTCATTCCACTTGTAACCGTGATAGTCTATTTTTACAACGAGATGTAGCACGGGGGAGTAAGTTTCTATTACCTGAGATATATGGTCGCCATGAATCCTCCACCTATTCCCATTGAATGGGGTAGAACAACGCCCATGCACAGCATGGTGGCTACAGCAGCGTCTGCAAGGTTTCCACCTTTCTTCATGATGTTCCTAGTCAAAAGCGGGCAATGATGATTTGTACAAGAACGGTTATCACTTATCCAGTTAATACATGGTGTGCGCAAACACGGTGGCATCATGGTGCACCGAATTACTCATTTATTGTAGAATGTTCAGTGAAGGCTTCGTGATTACGACTATTGTCGTGGTTAAGGACTTACAGCGGGTGCTCGATGCAGGTCGACAAGTTATATTTCCGTATAAACTAACTTACAGTTGCCACGTTGCATGCCTTCAACAGCGCTCCGCCTTCATTGCAATGAGTGGGGACGCAATGGCAATATACGAGGAATAAATGTCCATCTTTAGGATTTTTTTCTTAACTGACGTTTTTAACCTACTTTGAAGCTTCATATTCCATTTTTTCTGCATTTCGGAACTCTCCCTTTGAAAACTACCAGGGTAGAATCTTTCAATACAAACTATCACTTGTAGACATAATTGAGGGCAAATTACTCCAGTTTTTGTTTGAATCTTGTTAAGTTTCATTGTTTTGGACTTTTTAGCTAGACAAAAGACACGGGAAATCGGCGTTAGCCGGCGTCATGTGCCGCAACTGGCCTGGTTTGCGATAAGCTCAGCCTTGATCAAGATTGCTGATGGACTGATGTATAACTACAAAACTGCCTACCTGGTTACGTTGGCGCAAGGTGCTGCGTCGGTTGCCACTGCCCAGTGGCTAAAGTTTCCCATAGTAGAATCGGAAGCTGTAGCATCTGCCATGGGCTCTCCACATCTAGCATCCTCGACGTCCCCAAGTGGCATCGAAGTGGTCTGTTCTGTCGTTGCATTTTCAGACGCTGCGTCAACAGAAGATACCGTACTGGTGAGCCCTGTGTCTTCATTGCCTTTACAAGGGCACTTGCACGTGGCGGCGAAAGTTGTTGCATCTTCAGACTTGGCTTCAGTGGGCTCTACTTCCTCACGACCAGCAGGAGGGGAATCCAGAAGAGTGGTAGAAACCACGCCGGCTTCCGATACGGATCCGGTGAACACGGTGTCACCGTTGTGTCCAGAAGTGGACTGGAGCGCTGCGACGGACTCGGTCGTCGCACGAAGATCTGATTCGGGCAGTGCTCCCGTAAACTGTGGCAGAGCTGTGGCGGCATCAGGCGTAGCAGTTGGTAAATAAAGTTCTTCTTCGTGAGAACTTGCGCGTACAATGGCGAAAGCAATCACTCCTAATGCCACCAGAAAGCCGTAGCTGCGGAAGGTAAGAGAACAAAAATTATGTTTCGGGCAATCACATGACACAGCAGTAATGTGAAAAGTATCGAGGATTGCTGACAAAAATACTGTAACAAACGCGCACATACCACACGCTTTTAATAAAGATTTTGAGCAATTGTGATTTTGTCCCGGAGCACATGCCAGAGGTGCTTGTTTTAGCACAACTCCACTTTTCTAAATAACAAACGCTAGTGTATTGGTCAATCTATTTGACGGGGGCCAGTTTATGGTAACTATTTGAACTTCACACGTCCTGTGCATTCCTTCTCGTCGGGTGGAGCTACCTCTGTGAAGATTCTTGTTCGGTACCCAGCAGTGGCTCTATCTGAATGTTATTTCCTTTTGCAAGGGGTGCTATACTTTCTTTATCACTTGATTACCTGGCTATGAGGGGTCGCTGATAAGGCACTGATAAGGCGCTGAAAAGAAAGCGCAATCGAGTGAAAACAGTTCGTGTGATACATGGTTTAGCCCGGCAATGAACTCTTCATTTAATGTATAACACCACACCGCGCTTCAGGTTATCCTTAAGAGAGGCACAGATGATCGAGGAGATGGTATGAAGAAGTGATCATTTATCGTCATATGTACAGTTGTTTTACGGTGAGCCAGTAAAGCACATATGTTGTATAGTTTCACACAATGCGACAACGAAAAAACCGCAAGTTTACTTCATAGGCCGTGTAAAAAAAAAAAAAACTCTTCAACCTCTTTTTTTTGTTTCATGTCATTCATTATTATTCCCTGGGGAATCCCTGTGATTGTGCAAGTGCCCGCTCCATGCGAAACCATTGGCGAAATGCTACAAATGACATAAAATAATGATAGAATTGTTGCCTCATTACAATCCTCTGTATTTACATGCCTACAGTAACCAATTTAAGCATATCTTATATATTATGATACGAATTTATTCCTCTTTTTTTGTGGCAGTATCGAAACTTTTCCTGGTAATGTAAACACACGCCAATACTTCAGAATTCACCGATAAATAAATCAAGCATTATTAACGACAAAAAAACCCTTACAATGGTGCTGTGAATGCCCAGTGTCGGTCAGTCAAATGCAGAAAAAAAGTATACAGGCAAACAAGCAAGCACCATTGCAGTTTCTATGGACTCAACAACCTCATAAATTCGGCGGAAAGAAAGAGCCAAATCTAATGAGGTTGTGGATAAAGCCTTTCGTGTAATATGTTATACACTTTTTTGATAGTTTAGTGTCAGAACATTCGGGCCTTGTTTCTGCAAGAAGTATACTTAAATAAGTACGCCCTCTGGATACGATGTTGTGCATGCAATAAGAGCCCATTTTAAGTTTTGGGTTCCATCAGTGTTTCATTTGAGTACATTCCATCTCTATACCCTCAAGTTCGGCCGCCGAAAATAATTTTTTTCATTTTGTGTTATAAAGCGCAACGTACTCGTAATTTTATCGCTCATGACTAAGCTGTCCCGTTGCAAAGTCGAAAATTTCGTGAATATAGGAAAGTCTCTACATCTTAATATATAAGCATTTCTTTGTTGTCCTGCGAAATTTTCGGGGTATTATAACAATTGCAATGAATTCACTGCCCCGAATTCCCGCTTAGATAAATAAATGTCTGTACGTGAAGATCTCGCTCAACCCCGGAAATCTCTTCATTACTTTCTGTGCTGCCAGACCTTCTATTGCTAAGTTCTTATGCACTATTCCTGCCAACATACGTAGTGATGCACGCTTCTACGTTCTAGCTTGTAAAAACTTCCAGACAGATACTGTCTGCTTATAATATACCTTTATGACTTCTTGTGCAATATTTAAATCTTGCATAACTTATTCAAAGGTTTTAACTGCAGAAGGAGTAATATCTGTTTTTACCATCTAGATACTATACCATTTTTTTTTTTTGTAGTGAGAACCGTTTGTTTCGTTTTTTTTTTCTTTGGAGGGAGGGGTGAATGTACTTTTAAAAAGCACGAGATTATTCTAGATTTTTTTTCACAATTCCGCTTTTGGTTTTAGCAACGGAGGTTTTGTTTCTTTGCTGAAAACAACAAAGTTGGAGTACGCTGGAGCTTCCCCTTCAAGAGTAGAATGCGACAGCGTAGTTGGTCTTCTTGTTTATCGTGCTCTCAATAGCTAGTCTAGCGTAGGTTCTCCGCAGATGCCTGAGCCATGCTGCAAGTGAACAAATGATTGTCGTTTCGAAGTATCATTGAATGCATATTGAAAGCACTCTTGTTAAGAGTCCTCTACGCCATATTTTTTATGAATCAGCGAAAAGCTTACTACACGTCCGTGAGAAAACACATGAACATGCGCAGCTGCTAACTATGCTGATTCTTTTGCTGGTGAAGATTAACTATGTCTGAGTTCTTTGTAATGGGTGCACCTTTACAACATATACTTGTAGTGCACTTTGCATGTTTTGAAGCTTGGGAGAGCTCACCACTCCTACCACGCAATGTTACGAATTAGCGTGACGCAAATGACATTCATATAGTGTTTTTACTAGTTTTGGACAAGAGCATGAATTGGCGTTGGAACATCTATTTGTCTCGCACAATGCCTGGGTTCAGTTTTTGCTCGAATCAGGGATTTTTGTTTCCTATTTTTTTTCTTGCATTTGTCTCAAGTTTTCAATCATAGACAACGATCATTTTTCGCTCACGACCAATCACGCCGATGGTGACACAGGACCCAGAACTTGCAAGTCAAGGTCATTGAGTGGTCATGCTAAAATTTTCGTTGCAAGTTCAAAATCTCTTTGCTGTATCACTAAGCAGGCAACTATTTATTACCCAAATAAAAAAGATCATGCTGCTAATTTCTTTCTTTACACGCATCACAGTGCAGGCCTGTAACCCTCAGATATGGCTGAGTTAACATATTTCAGCCGCATTTTAGAAATGTAAAGAGGTAACAATTCAAGTTTTCCGCCGCTTCATTATTTCATTATGTGCCATGCTGTTTTATTGATGGTAGCACAATAGACGCACTGTGGTTGCTCTCGCAGAAATGCGCCACTCCACTCACCTTAATGCTGCGATTTTAACCTTAAATAGCATGGTGTATTCGCTGCGTAGAAGTTCGAGACTCAACAGCATATGCGTCGAATTAGTGGAGTGATGTTTTAGGAATATGACACTAGAATTTGCAGTCAAAAATACTGGAATAGATTGTATGTTGTGTTGCCCACTGATTGAAACATCTTACGCGCAAATAAGAAGAGAAAAAGAAACAGTAGCAAATAATTTAGTTACCATGAACTTTTACATCTGACTATCACCCATTATATGCATATTTTACTAGCGTTCCGGAAGCATAGAAGCACTGTGATTGCTGCTCTTCAAACCTTGACAGTTTGTTGCATTAATAATATAGACCTATTTACGAAATGAACAAACTTTGAAGTTCTGAAAATCGAGTATAAATAACACAGCCACATGCTCCTTTACATACGAGATATTAATCAGTAGAAACTACTTGAGGAATTCGTTCTGCGTTAAAAAAAAAGAATCTTTCACGGAAACGATAAAATTGAAACGCTTTTTCAAACTCACGGGTCACGTCGCCACCTTAGCAAGACCATCTTTTTCTACGCAGAAGAACGTTCTGTTCTGTGCAACTGCGCCCCGGGCAATAGTACACGCTTAGGGCAGAACAAGACCTAAGGAGAGAGTGGTCTAGCCCTATAGGCACAATTCGGTCGTTTCTAACCGCTCCGGGAAGCAACAACAAACAAATATTACGCTTACAACCGCGTAGATAAGACGACGTTTTTTTTTGCTATATTTTTGCTTGTTTTTTGTGATTACACGGTCGCACGCCTGTGCACGGCTGCGTATTGGTCCGACGTGTTTACTAACCGTCGCAACAGAAGCCAGAAGAGCATTCACGCTACACTCACTGAAAGACGTGTTGTCATCCAACAGGCAACTATCCTGCTTTTCCAGCGCACGTCCTGCCTTAAAGTTGCCTTTTATGCTCGAGTTTCGGTGACCGCGGTGTCTCTGCATGAGTGCTCTGATGCGATAAACAGAACGGCTTTGTTTCGAAAAGAGAGTTTGACGAACTTTTATTTGCACTGCCGCGGGTATTCTAAACCACAACATTCAATGTAATACAAATTTGGATACAAAAATAGCATATTATTGTGCACCAATTTTGTATATTTAAAACCCATTGATGATCTCTCAAATTTTGGCTTTATGGTGGCCAACAGCACATTCGCGTGTGCAAGATCTGGGCAAATATGCTACGAATGTGCACCGAAGTCTCCCTAATTATCGGCTGGTGTATCAACACCAAAGAAAAACAATAGCACAGATTAAGTCTTAGCACCAGCCCACTGGTGCTCATTCTTCGTTATTTTGGGACGTTAAACCCCACATATCAATCACCTTTTTTCTTCAATAGGTTTTAAGACTTCCTGTAAAAAAAGTTCAGACTCACTGAATCAATACCAACAGAACGGTAATAGTTGTTCAAGGTTCAGCACAGTTTTAGCACTATATATCAGGAACACAAACATACCAAACTCAACAGAATAACGACGGTGTGCCAAATATCCATGGTGAAGGATCAGGGCTTGATGTTAGTTGAGGTAAAAAAATGCGTTCTTGACATGCACTATATAAAGCAAGGATTAAGAGAATCCTTATGAAAAAAGTCTGAGAAATAAAATTTTGCGATAAATGCACTCAGCAAAAGCAACATGGTCCAAAATATGCTTACGTAGCTCTTCACAAAGGCAAAGGCAAGTACATCAGCTTTTCATGCTGCATTATAGTGCTAATGACACTGCAGTTTTTCTGTCCCGTGATACAGTCGAACTCTTCTCTGTCACCGTTTTCTCGCCTATTTGGATAGCTGCAGGCTTTTTCTGAAGTACAGTACCTCATGCTATAACTTGGTATAAACTGTTGACCAAGTCGTCATCATCATTGGTATATTCATCATCTCATCATCATCCTAACTACGCCCACAGCAGGGCAAAGGCTTCTCAGGTGTTCCGCCAATCAACCCATCCTGTACTTTCTGCCGCCACGCTATACCTACAAACTTCTTAACTATATCTGTCCCCATAATTCTGCCTCCCTCTTGCACGTCTGACTTTTATTAAAACGAGTCCTATAATTCACCCTTAATGACTAGTATACTTCCTCTCAATCTCTCTTCCTATTGTGTACTTAGGCAGATAAGCGCGTCTATCTGTGTGGTGCTAATTGCAAGAAAGCTACCTTTTGGTAAAGGAAACGTTTACCAATTGCTTATCAAGGAAAGCCGTCATATAAATTAGAATGCTTGTAATGTACTTCTATTATAACACTACTAGCACAACAGAAACTAGAAAATATTTCACTTCTCTAACTGATAATATATATTACCACTTTGCTATACTAGAGCTTTCATGTATGTGCTTCGGAAAAGGAGCTGGCAACAATGCGACTCTTCCAAACTAACATCAAACGTGAAAGCAATATCTCTAGGGTTTCCTAACACTAAGCTCTGGGGTCGTCGTTTCGTTCGTTGGATATACTATCATGAACCCGCCTGCCACCAAGCACAGTTTCATGCACCCTTATTTACTTGCAAGAGAAATGGTAGCCAGCCCCTAGGATTAAATTACTATATTCCGGACATAATTCACTTTTGTGGTTATAGTGTGCAGAAGCCGTGGTACCCTCGCTTTGTATTGCATTTTACTGGTGCGTCGCGTTGTGACAACAGTCATATAAGCGGCCCTTCCATCCGGTATATTGTGCGCGCTGGAATTTTTCCAGCGGGTAGTGCGTGACCCGCCTTCGTGGTATAAGACCTCGAAAGCAGAGATAAGTCTATAGCCTACCTGTTGTTACTTTTACTTCGATATTTACGGCTCAATCTAT
The DNA here is from genome assembly GCF_043290135.1 of Rhipicephalus microplus. NCBI lineage: Eukaryota > Metazoa > Arthropoda > Arachnida > Ixodida > Ixodidae > Rhipicephalus > Rhipicephalus microplus. The sequence goes on along the minus strand of NC_134702.1, from coordinate 71,252,424 downwards.
GGTAAGAGCTGCGTCCGGTTTTGGGCTTCCGTCTGCATGCTTCGCGCGCAGTGTTATCGCAAGAACAAACAGTGTTGTAAAGAATAGCAAACACCTTTCACTCCGTGGAAGCGGCCTTTTGTTGGGCCTAAGATGCAGCCATGTACTACGCAAGTGAATGCAGTGCAGTGCCCTACAAACGCAGAATGACTGCGAATGTTGAAGGGCCTTGAAAAACTTTTTTGAGTAGCCACGGAATTAATTCACTGAAAAAGAGTATTACCTCAGAAATTGGACGCCGCAGAAAGTTTAAGAATCTCTCCATTACGAGTGGAATTACAAAAATTAGTCACGCACTGCAATCACATCCTCTCCTCTCTCGTCCCTACAAAAGTGCTGGAAGCTGAGCAGGGAGGGATGGGAGGGGCAAACAAACAAAAAAAAACGTTCCTCGCGCCTAGTGACCTTGAGCTTTTTGTTCTTTTTTTCTTCGATTATGCGGCTTTTTTAGTGCGATCGCGCGTTCAAGCGTGGACAAGTGACAGCCTCTCACGGCGACCTCTGTAACAAACATTATAGCCATACATTATAGCCATACATTATAGCACAGCCTCGAATTTAGTTTGTTCTCAGTCAGCTGTAAAGCATTCTTTTTTCTCTCTAAGATGCCGTGTACTTATTTTTCTTCGGCATTTACCCTGAGTCCATAGTCGTTGGCTAATTTGAGTCATATGATGAACGATTGATTGAGTGAAAGTATTACTGATATACAATGTGCTATAGTTTCTTGGCTCAAGCACCATCGTATCAAAAGAACAGAGAAAACTGGAAAAAAACATGGGATATCCACGAAGATATAATGATGGGTGTGCGGAGCAGTGGTGTCGTTCGATGTTACCTTAAGTCACCCGTGAAATTGGCCACTTACGCATGTACATGAGTGCCAAGTGGTGTGCAGAGTTTCACAATGTTTATTGGTCATAACTGGTATGCTGTGTTAAGTTGTGAGATTCGTTTTGCCCTCATTATTACTGCTTTTAGGTATCATATCTGGCCTGAAGTTGGAAATGAAGACGTGCGGGTGCGTTCCCGTGGTGGTTGTTGGTTGTTTCCAGTCATACGAACTTCAACACAGAGCATATCGAGACGTCATCTGCGGCAGAAGCATGCCATTGCAACTATTCGTCAGGGTAGCACACAAAAATCATAGTCACAAGAAGTTGAACCATACCATACAATTTGGGAACTGAATGAACTTATATGATGTGATTCAATTCTGAAAAATTCTAAATAGAATTATCTGTATAACAGCCTGGTCAAAAGGGTTTTCAAACAAGATTTCACAAAAGCGCGTGCCAGACGAAGCACAGCCAAAAGAAGACGAAGACCGTGGAGCTGTGACACGTGTATTTCACCGTATTCCACTGCCAGCCAAGCCTTCAGGACTTCTTGTGAAACGTGCGCTTCTCTGATGAGTGGGATGCCTGAGCAGAGACCGGCCGTTTTGAAACTCAAAGGTGGGGAGGAGGAAAATATCCCTAACTTTCCCGCAAAAGCGATGGAGATGGAGCAAAGCACCACCGGAGAGGGCGGCGGAATTCCTTTCATCACCGCATCTATTACGGGCCACCATCCCGACGGTGAATCCAGGACATCGGCAACCGACAGTCTAAGGCCAGAAGTTGCTGTTTTGATGGTCGACACCAATGCCTTGAACTCGAAGACCGTCAAACATGCAGAATGTCCAAACACGTTCACTGCAGAGAAGCCATCAATTCCAGACAACGAGACCAAATCGCAGAAATCTCAAGGTGTGCGGCAAAGCCTGAGCAAGTTTTTCCGCTCACTCTCAAGTGGATCGAGCATTGCAAAAAGAGACCCCGCCAGCGGCGCCGACATTAAGTCTCGGGAAAATACTAGCTCCGAAAGTACGGCCACGATGCGCCAGAGGGGCAGCAGCTACCACGCCGTCATCCTGGGCTTCCTACTCGCCAGTGGCACCAGCGCCGTGCTTTCCCTCGTAAATGTTATTGTCAAGAGGCTCGAGACGGTGAGCACGCTCGAAGTGCTCACCTTCATGGCATTCGGCGTCTTCATCGGCATCCTTCCCGTGGCCACTGAGGAAGTACAGCCATTCGGATCGAGGGCAGCCCAGCCGCTTCTATTCGCGAGGACCATTCTATCACTGGCATCGGCAACGTTGAGGCTCATGAGCCTGTCCTACCTGACCGTCGCCGACTCGTCCATCATGACCAGCCTCACTCCGCTCATGGTTGGCCTCACGGGGACGCTGTTCCTCTCCGAGCGTTGTCACTGGACCCGGGCTGTAGCAACTGCCCTCTCCGTAGTTGGACTCATCCTACTGATGAAGCCTCCGTTCATGACAACAGCCAACGGTTCGATGGCCATGACACAGTACATCGGTATCGCCTACGGGCTCAGTCACTCGGTCATCAACGGCGTCACCACCGTGTGCATACGGGCGACGAGAGGAGTGTCGCGGAGCGTCGTGGTCTTTCACTACGGCTGTCTGTCTATGCTTCTGGTGTCCATTGTGTCCATAGCCATGGGTCGCCTCAAGGTGTTCTACGACGGCTCGCAAATTGGATACCTGCTGCTCATCTCTCACCTCACATTCGCGCTCCAGATGTTCCTGAGCAAGGCGCTAGACGTGGAGAGCGCCTCCTTTGTGACCATCGTGAAGACGTCCTCGGACGTGATCTTTGGATTTATATTGCAGGTGAGAAAAAATCCACAGCCTTTAGGTGCTGTGCTCGGGTCATTTTCACATTGTACTCTTGCAGAAAGTGTTTGATTTGGTTAGGGAACGTATTTCGAGCAACCATGTTTTCTCAAGCCTTCATACGCAATTGTGCAGCTCGAAAAAAAACTAACGTAACATAATCAATGTAATTAGATTTCTGTCATATATATCGTGTCTTGTATAAATAACTAGCTGTCGTTTACAGTGCATGGAAACACTGTGAAAACATTTTTGAAGTAGATGTGAACAAGCTTAGGGATGCTGACATGGGAATTAACACACGTTTTTTTCAAACACGAAGCATTCCTTGAAGCAGTGCACATGCTCTCGCTATCTTGCTGGTTCCCGCCAGGTCTTGAACACAGTCCCGGAATTCTTCACAACGTATCCTGATCTCTCGGTGCGCCCCGAAATGTTTCGCCAGAATTTGGAATAAATAAAGAAAAAAGAGGGAAAAAAAAGAAGAAAATGTAGTACGTCAGGCGCTCACAAACCAAGCCAAGCTGGCCGCCACTTTCTCAGCATCGTGAGGAAGGACCCCTCAATTGTTTCTTATTGTGCGCGATGGCTACAGCGCACGCCGGTTACTGCAGACAAAACTGTTACCAAAGTTTGCTGCTGTTATAAGCTCTTCTAAAAAATGAAGAGAATTTATAGCACGTTCTATAGAACGTTTATAATGTTCTATTGTAAGAGAGTGATAAACTTTCCGTCAAATTGAGTGATCGATATGAAAAATGTGTTGTGGTTCTTTATGGAAACACTTTCGAGTGAAAATAACGGTAATGTCGGGGCCATCCTGCCCTGCCTTTGATTTTGCCAAAAGCCTACAAAAAGCCAAGTGATGCTGTGACATCAACTCATCGGGTACACTGTTTTGCAGTGAAAGCTGTTATTTGTTCACAAGAGCCGCTTCAGGCGCCGCAGTTGCCCATCGGCGCCGGTGTTCGTAATCAGTTATGGTGCAAAATTTAAAAAAAAACAAACGAAAAAATTTTCTAGAGGAAATCGGATTCAAACGCTCGTGCCCTGCTTGGCACTCAAGTATCGAACCAATGCACCAGCTTTTTTTGTTTGTTTTGGAAGCTCCTTCGCAAAAAAATGAAAATTGCCACGATATCCGCAAAGTGAATGGTGTTAGAGGAGCTTGCTCAAAGGTGCATGGGGCGTTTCTTCGCAAGACGATTTCTGTAGGAAGGTATGTTAACGAGCGGCGCACGATGTGTGCGTCAAAGACGGCGTTGTCGTGCACGTTCCAAAGCCGCCACTGCCCAGTGTTGGCCCCGTCGATCGGCACGTTAACCACCTGCCCCTTGGTTCTATACTGGCTGCTGTCACGAGTCCAATGCCTATAGCAGACGCGGAGCTATCATGCTTTCTTCAACGTGGTTGAGAGCAGGCAGAGGAAGAGGCTTGGTAAGATATCGGTACCCGGGCTTTCGTCATATTAACTTTTCACGTGCTGCCTCGCCTACGAAGCAACGAAAACAAAGTGGACGTAGTCGTGAGGAGGCGAGCACTGGCCATTGAAAACCGACGGATGCTATGACCGTTCCCTTTTTAATGGGTTGGTGGCATGTGTCACCTGACTAGAAAGGAAAGAAAGTTTAATAAACTTCCTTTTTATGTTAACTAAATGCCTTCTTCAATTAAATAAAACTTATTATAACAAAGAAACATAAATTCACGGTTCATCTCTTTGCTTATACAGGCACAATGACCTCATTTTCCCACTTTGTTCAGGCATTATCTCTACTTTTCTTCCACTAATATTCTAACTGGCTCCTTCTTGCTTCTATCGCGGACGTGTCCAGCTTTCCATGGTTGTCGCTAAAAAGCAAAGCCTCATGTAGGGTCGTGCGCACACGTAAACCCGAGTGAATATCACCAAACTCAACCAGAATGTATTCCATCGTCTCCCTATAGCTCGCCAACAACATGTGCATTGTACTTTTTTATTGAATCTCGCTTTATTACTATGCTTTCCAGGGCAACCCACCTTTCTTTGAACAGTAAAGCACTTCTTTTTTAATTATCGTGAAACCTATCTTTCCTTATTTCAGTTTTACCCTTTTGGTAGGTACTGACAGCCAGATTATTTTCCATCGCTGTCATGCAATAAATCCCCTCCACCTCTCTGACAATTCGCTTAATGCTCCTTTTTGTCATATCGTCCACACTGCCAGCCGCACATTTGCTGGTGAGCCTCCCAGTTCTGTTCCTCTACTTTGTGTCCACGCTCTTCCTATACGAATGTCTGAATGCCTTCTTTGCCCATCTACTATCCTTCATGCCCCGCCGCAATGGTCTAGTGGCTAAGGTACTCGGCTACTGACCCGCAGGTCGCGGGTTCGAATCCCGGCTGCGGCGGCTGCATTTCCGATGGAGGCGGAAATGTTGTAGGCCCGTGTGCTCAGATTTGGGTGCACGTTAAAGAACCCCAGGTGGTCGAAATTTCCGCAGCCCTCCACTACGGCGTCTCTCATAATCATATGGTGGTTTTGGGACGTGAAACCCCACATATCAATCAATTACTATCCTTCATTTTCCTAATCTTCTCCTCCTACCTCATTTAGCTCTGAGCTTTCTTTACTTCAAAGCCTGTTCATCTCATATCCCCCTTTACAGCCTCATTTTTCATCTTCTCGTGAGTGCCTAACGCCCAATATCCGTTCTTGGCCACCCCTGATTTCATGCACACCTCTGACTTCCCAGTTGTAAGCCCCAGAATCATTACGCCTTTCCACAGACCCTTCTTTTTACGCAACGGGAGGCTCAATATTCTACATATTGTATCCCCATGAAGCTATGTGCTTCATTATTGCAGCATTCCTCTTTCCCTTTCCTGCCAATGTTTTTTTCTTCCCTGTACCTCCATATATGCTCCATAAATGCTCCCTCATTTATCCATACTCTGAGGTACTTGTACCCGATTACCCTTGGTATTTCTTGACCCTGTGTTGAGACCGCCTGGTCATTGTGGTAAATTAATACCATAAATCTGCATTTCGTTGCACAAAATCTTAGTGCTATGGTGTCGCTTTCCCTTCTGCAGAAAGATATATATATATATATATATATATATATATATATATATATATATATATATATATATATATATATATATATATGTATATATATATATATATATATTTGGCTACCTGCAAAAAAGACAATATCGTCAGCATAAAATAGATCTGGAAGCTTCTGCTCAACCATGGCGCCGGCCTGTTTCTGTTACAGCTTAAACCCAATATTGCTATTTTCTAGCCTTTTTTTCATCCTCCCCATGAATAACACAGGGGACAAAAGACACCCTGTCTTGATCCAATGATAATTTCAACGCTGTCATTGCTACCTATACTTTCCCATTCTACGCAAAGTATGTATTATCTGTATGTCTCTCTCAAAAGCAGTATATTGCCACGTTCCATTTCACAAGTTTTTGTTATCGTCCGAAAACACCGCACGATTCTCAGCGCAAACCGCGCCTGCAGTTTTCTAGAAGGTTCAGGACTGTAGTAGATCATTTCGATAAGATCACGCCCACTGTGCGAACGGTACAGATTGTTCTGGAAGCTACGCCACCGCCAGCGATAACGCTAGAACATTCGACGGCAAGAGTATAAATGCCGACGCGCTTCGCCGCTTGTCAGTTGTTGATCGAAGGCCGACGCTCCGTTCGCCGCTATCAGTCCGAGACTGCTATCTGTGCGAGACTGCTGCTGTAATTGGACTTTCAGTTTACCGGGCACAGGTTCGCCCAAATAAACAGTTAAACCCTAACACGAAGTCTCCTGTCTTCGGCCACGTCACGACCCCGTGACATCTGGTGGAGGTGCTGGGTACACGGCTTGACGGGGGCGTCCGGTACATGAACGAAGCAGCACCTCCACCAGATGTCACGGAGCTCTTGTTTCTGGGGCACGTTATCAGCAAGTCTGGAGTTCGTCCCGATCCACGGAAAACAGCTGCCATCGCCGACTTCCCGCCGCCCACTGACAAGAAAGTCGTGCGCCGATTTCTGGGCCTGTGTGCCTATTATAGGCGGTTCGTGAAAAACTTCGCCCGCATCGCCGATCCTCTCACTAACCTTACCAAGGCCGACATGGAGTTTAAGTGGGAAACGCCGCAGGAACACGCTTTCCAGGAGCTTAAACATCGCCTCCAGACGCCTCCGTTACTTGCCCATTTCGACGAATTCGCCGAGACAGAAATACATACTGACGCAAGCAGCGTAGGTCTTGGCGCCGTTCTTGTGCAGAGGGCTGACGGACTTGAAAGGGTTATTAGTTACGCCAGCCGATCGCTATCCAAAGCAGAAGCAAATTATTCCACAACAGAAAAGGAGTGCCTCGCCATCATCTGGGCTACGTCGAAATTTCGCCCCTACCTCTACGGCAGGCCCTTCAAAGTTGTGAGCGACCACCACGCATTGTGTTGGCTAGCCACCTTGAAGGACCCCTCAGGTCGCCTCGCACGATGGAGCCTGAGACTTCAAGAATATGACATTACTGTCATTTACAAGTCTGGCAAAAAACATTCCGACGCCGACTGTCTCTCTCGTGCGCCTGTCGACCAACCGCTACCCGACGACCCGGATGACGACTACTTCTTAGGAACGATAACTACCGACGACTTTGCTGAACGACAGAGGGCCGACCCGGAACTTAAGGCCCTAATAGAATACCTCGAAGGCAGGACCGCCGAAGTCCCGAAGATATTCAAGCGCGCACTTGCGTCGTTCTTTCTACGAAACGGCCTTCTACAAAAGAAAAACTTTTCACCGCTTCGAGCTAAGTACCTTCTTGTGGTGCCTTCAGCTCTGCGACCAGAACTCCTGCAGGCCCTTCACGACGATCCGACGGCAGGGCACCTCGGTGTTTCTCGCACGCTCGCGAGGATACAAGAAAGGTACTACTGGCCACGTCTTACCACCGACGTCACTCGTTATGTGAGAACATGCCGGGACTGTCAGCGACGCAAGACACCGCCGACAAGGCCAGCGGGACTTCTGCAGCCAATTGATCCACCTTGCCGACCTTTCCAGCAGATTGGTATGGAACTACTGGGGCCGTTCCCGACGTCGGCTTTCGGAAACAAGTGGATCGTGGTAGCTACCGACTACCTCACCCGCTACGCCGAGACAAAAGCCCTGCCAAAAGGCAGTGCATCCGAAGTAGCTAAATTCTTCGTCGAAAATATCGTCCTACGTCATGGCGCCCCAGAGGTCCTTATCACCGACAGAGGAACGGCATTCACTGCCGACTTAACTCAAGCGATCTTGGCATACAGCCAAACAAATCACCGCCGGACGACAGCGTACCACCCACAGACCAACGGTCTCACCGAGCGGCTTAACAAGACGATCGCCGACATGCTGTCAATGTACGTCGATGTCGAACACAAGACGTGGGACGCCATTCTTCCGTATGTGACCTTCGCATACAACACGGCGGTGCAGGAGACGACGCAGATATCGCCATACAAATTGGTCTACGGAAGGAGCCCGGCAACGACGCTCGATGCCATGTTACCCAATGTCACCGACGAAGAAAACCTCGATGTGAGCGAGTACCTTCAACGCGCCGAAGAAGCCCGACAACTTGCGCGTCTTCGTATCAAGAATCAACAGACGACCGACAGCCACCGTTACAACCTTCGACGACGCTTCGTGGAATACCAGCCCGGTGAACGTGTTTGGGTGTGGACGCCGATACGCCGACGTGGACTAAGTGAAAAGCTTCTGCGACGATACTTCGGACCGTACAGGGTGGTTCGACGGCTCGGCCCACTTGATTACGAGGTTGTCCCCGACGGCATCACGAACTCTCAACGACGCCGATCGCGACCTGAAGTCGTCCATGTCGCGCGCCTCAAGCCGTTTCATGCGCGTTAACAAACTGAACTAGTGTTTTTTTTGTATTATCGTTGTATCATAATTTATTCATTGTACTTTCTTGCATTATTATTGTACTTTCATTTTTAGTTAAAGCATCGGGACGATGCCTTTTTTTCAGAGGGGGGCAATGCCACGTTCCATTTCACAAGTTTTTGTTATCGTCCGAAAACACCGCACGATTCTCAGCGCAAACCGCGCCTGCAGTTTTCTAGAAGGTTCAGGACTGTAGTAGATCATTTCGATAGGATCACGCCCACTGTGCGAACGGTACAGATTGTTCTGGAAGCTACGCCACCGCCAGCGATAACGCTAGAACATTCGACGGCAAGAGTATAAATGCCGACGCGCTTCGCCGCTTGTCAGTTGTTGATCGAAGGCCGACGCTCCGTTCGCCGCTATCAGTCCGAGACTGCTATCTGTGCGAGACTGCTGCTGTAATTGGACTTTCAGTTTACCGGGCACAGGTTCGCCCAAATAAACAGTTAAACCCTAACACGAAGTCTCCTGTCTTCGGCCACGTCACGACCCCGTGACAATATAGTAGTCAACTAAGTTAACTTTTTTCAATATATCCCACAAAATCTCCTGAATATAGTTTTCATATGCCTCAGTTTTCTCCAGATAACCTAGGGTGCTGTTTACTAGTTTATATATTTTTTTACACTGAGTAGGAACAAAGAGGTTATCGTCTAACCACCTCTCGATTCGGAATCCATTCTGAAGTTCTCCAAAAATATCATTTTGCTCTACCTACGTTTCTATTTTTTTATTTTAATGCCTACATCGGGAACCTTGTCTATAGCACTGACGTAATGGTTAGCGGTCTATGAGAGTGAATGTTAGCATTTGCTCTCTTGCCTTTAGTGATTAAGTTCATTCTACTTTTCCTACAACTAGTTGTCTGGTGTTTCCCTCTTGTGTAAGCATTTTTCTACGGATTGGGCAGCGTTGTGTAATCTAGGAAGTATTGTTGGAATCTTCGGAGAGGCGAGCTGAGCGCCTACCTTGAGCGGCGACCGACCAGAGAAGTGTACACTGGCAACACTGGCGTACACTCACGTTGCCACCGGATAAGGCGCGAGCAATAAAATATCGCCTAGGAAGCTCCCAAATAAACACAGAAAGGGTTCATGCCTGTATAGAACAACGTTAACATGTGTAATATAGCATGGTAAAAGAGTGAAATAACGGCCAAGGGTCGCCGAAGGCGAATGATTACGTGTTTAGATGCTTCCAGCTCATTAAAAAGGCTCAGCCATATTTGTTCGTCAGCCACCGCATCAACAAAGTACACACAACCCTTTACAGATGTGAAGCAGGTGCCTTAATTCTCTGCAGAATTACGAATGGCGTATTGCGTGCTTTCGAAGTTACCCCAAATGTTTACAAAGGTCTCTCGAAAGGCCGCTTCTCGCCGCGGTGGTCTAGTGGCTAAGGTACTCGGCTGCAGACCCGCAGCTCGCGGGATCGAATCCCGGCTGCGGCGGCTGCACTTTCGGTGGAGGCGGAAATGTTGTAGGCCCATGTGCTTAGACTTAGGTGCACGTTAAAGAACCTCAAGTGGTCTAAATTTCCGGAGCCCTCCTCTATGGCGTCCCTCATATGGTGGTTTTGGAACATTAAACCACACATATCAATCAAAGGCTGCTACCCCAGCCATGGATGACCATGCTGCATGTTCGCGGCAGGCCTGGCGTTTTTAATTTCTAGTAACTAATAACGCGTCCAGTTCGCTACTCCCCGTGCATAGAGTTTATTTCATATCTTTGAGCAGGCCGAAGTATTCCTAAATCTTCAGACTATTCAGGTGGCTCCGTCATAAGTGGCGTAAGCCTTCTGAACCAATTGCAGCATTTGCTCGTACTTTCTGTCATATATAGCGTCACACTAGCGCGTAGGGTAAGGTATAAATAGAGTCTTGTAGTTTCCGACACTCTTCTTCTCACTACTGCGAGATCCATAGTCCCCGTTCGCTCAGTTTCCTTGAACGGTAGGGTGTTCTTCTATGGACTTAGGGGTTAATTACCTCTGCGCCCCAGTGGTACAGCGGTAGCCGTAGTCGCTTGCGGACACTAGCGGGTTCGATCCCGACTATGGTGGTTGCTTTCGAAAAGGCGAATTGCTGAAGCCCCGAGTTGTATGCAATGCCACTGCACGTTAAACAAACCATGGTGGTGAAAATTTCCTGAGTCCTCTACTGCGTGGCACGCGCTCAAAATCGGAGATACCTTTACATGAGCCATGCCGAATTCATTTTATCTTTAGATGGTACAAGTTTGTTCACGGGCCTTCTTTTATCAGTGCATTTCATGCACACACTAGATAATAAATCTCATTCAGCCTTTGCTAATGCTCACAGAGACGTGAACGTACTTTGTCGTATTGTTTGCAAAACGTTAAGAGTGCATTAACAGCGCTGTTGTAAAAAGTGAATCGGGGTGCCATTTTCCGACTATTATTATTTTAGAAAGTAGTATGTGTGAAACATTGCAGAAATTTTTCACTTATAAGGCTTAAGTGAAGCAGTTCATCGTTTGTTTTTTTTTTCCTCATCGCAGTAAAATATATTTATTTTCGCGCGTCTGTTTGCAGGCTATTTTCTTGAACGTGTATCCGGACAGGTTCAGCATTTCGGGTGGTTCCCTCATCCTGTGTGGCGTCTTGATTATCGGTCTACGCAAGATCGCCCTGGCCTCCGAACCTGACAGCGGCATCAGGCACAGGCTGCAGTTTCTGCTCGGAGATTAGGAATAAAGATCTACTATGATGGTGAATTCCCTGGCATCCTCAGTGGCTTCTGTTATAACATCGACATGTTTAACTCTTATGACAGCCAAAAATGTTGCTCCTAAGCTAAGAAAGCGTTAAGTATTATCCTTTTAATATTAGGCGAAAATGTTAAGAAGAAAAAAAATGGCATATCCCACGTACTGTGGGAATCGATGATATGCGAAACACAAATGAGAAATGTCGATATGTCACTTTAAAATTGGCACAACGTTACGAACTGGAGGTAAATGATGCCAAACATGACTTCCGTGTCATGATTGTCATGTTTGTATGTGTCGTTTACCTTCGTCATCTACGCACGTCACGTTATACCAAATTTAGTACATGTGGAGCTACCGAAATGACCGCGAGCACGCTATGAGCGTGGTATGTTGTCATGTTCCTATGTGACAAGCGTGTCAGGATTATCATGTTTGCACCAGTCATATATTTTGTCAGTCATTGACGTCACGGGACACCAAATTTGGTATATGTGGAGCTAGTAGAACGGCCGCGAGTGCATCATGAAGACCCAATATACTCCAATGTAGCGTTGACGTGCGCGCGCACGCTGGTCGCAGTGACGCCACGTTAGCAAAACGGGAGTACTCTCTAATCTGACGCCAGGTGCGACCAGCGTCCGTTGGCGCAGGCTGACGGCTACCGGCGCGAAATGTGACATGCTGCATTTCACGCCGATGCGTTACCTAGAGAAAACTGGACCATAGAGAAATAAAAAAAGGTTAAGAGTGGACACTCCCGTAGACCCCAGCGGCCCAATCGACCCTAGCACACCTGGTGGTTGGTGAGAGCAAGTGGCATGCGCTTCCTGTTTCGGTTTCACTGGCGCAAAGTTTGAATTACTTTGCGTAACCGACGTTTGACTATGACGAAAGTTCATGATTTCAGACCACTTTTCATCAACGAAATGGATACTTTTTGTAGGTCGTTTTGATTTAGCGATTCCCTGTTTTGTTTTGTTCAGTTGTTCGTGCGAATTGGTCGTGACGTGATTTTTATTTTGATTAAGTTATAATAAAACGAGATGCAGGTAATGATAATTCACTACGGTTTTATTCATCGCGCTTGTGTTTTTCTGTTGGAACAAGTGATCAATGTATATATCAGTCAAAAAGACAGAGTATCCGCAATGTTTTATTCAAAGACAAGGTAGAGTCTCAGAATATAAAAAGCACAATATGACAAAGGTAGACAACAAATGCATCTCGCCTTACAAATAAATTGTAACAAATACAGAGAGAACACAGACAACGCACACATCACTAGAGTTGGCAGAAGCCAAGAAGCTGGTGAAGTATGACACACCGGGCCAGTGGGTAAGTAAGAATCTATGGCAAAAACACAGCGCACAATGCTGATGAAGAAGGAAGAACTGACATATACACAGCAATGAAGTCGCGAATCACGCCTGGGGTTAAGCGAAATAATGCATAGAAAAAAAGAGCGCACAGAAACCACACGACACAATATAGCAAAAAGGCAAAGGTGCAGTGTGCTGGCTGTGCTTAAGAACAGCTAGTCCAAAAAAAGCAGACTTGATGCCTGCTTGTCCTCAGAAAGGTAGGGCTTTGCAGCTTGCTCGCTACGTGAAAGACAAACTTTATGCTACAACACTGGCAGGTCTTGTGGCTCTTCTTATGCGTCCCCTTCATCAAAAACTTAAGATCCCAAGCGATTTGCGTCCGGGTGTTGCTGTGACGCTTGCGAGCTAAAATAGATTGTAGTCATCACTTATCCGGAATTGTGGACCGTAATTGGTTCTACGAGAGCGGTATTACAAAGCTAATAAATAGCAGAAGGAAACCACTTTGACTCATTATTTTTTATAAAGGCTCTACATCGTACGTTGTGACTCACAAGCTATATAAAAATAAAACGGCAGCGTCTGCAGCCCCATCAAACGCTACAAGTTTGGGTATTCTTTCGAAAATTTTGATGGGCGAGATAAGGAGGTTGAGAAGCTAAAATACGAAAAGCGTGATAACGTGAACCGTGCCCACTTCATACTGTGTTCCTTACCCGCTCGAAGATATTTCAACAAGCGATTTTGTTATCGATATATTACTTGAGCTGGAGAGATAAAGCATACACAGTGACCAAGCGAGCCACAGTAAAGTGTACAGTTCGCCCGCATTTGCTACAAAAATACAGACAGGATACCCAACATTTTTTTTAAGGTTATGCAAATCACTTCGAGCGAATACACAGTGTCCCTACTCCTCATAGCGGGTAACCTAAACAATGTATGCAACGAAAGAGTGGTTAGTCCAGTTGAACTGAATATAAGCATATAAGACCATAATGAAGTCTGCTGTAACGAAGTAATAACATAACAAAGCTATTGCAGGATTCGGCGCAACTCGAATACTTTAGTGTAAACCCGCCGCTAATTGCTAACCTTTGAACTTGTCAAGCCGTATGCCTGAGATTGAAGACTGGAACCTAACCCTATCTAAGTTTCGGTTCACAAAACGCACATGCCAACATAAACGAACCCGGCAAAACATTTTCAGAAACTTCACGCGACACCCAGCAGAGCAGAAATGAAAATCGCCAACACATGACAGATGGTAATACAAAACATCGCGCACTTTCAGGTGATGTGCAGTGGCCTCAATCATGGCAAGAAAGTGAGATTCAAGTTGTTGTACGTATGCAAAAGCTGCTTCTGATGGCACAGTGAGATTCCCAAAAAGTTTGCTGGGGACGTGGTATGCTTTGAGCATTGTGAAATACTGGTGGGTCCGCTGTGCTGCTACTTTGGCTTGCAGATGTTTAATGGTTTGCTTGTACTTCATTGATGGAGACATTGTCGCTGGCACACAGGAACGCACTGCAATAAACAAAAAATGAATGTAAAAGCGAAGAACAACTAATCCCATACGAGCACTTTCCTCGCTCTTTCAGACCCAAGGTGCACAACTTTTTGTGGTGCAAAATTTTCGATTCTACTACCTAAAAACAAACCATTCACAATGTTGACAATGCACAAAAAAAATGAAAATCACTGAGAGCCCACCCTTACATTTTGTAAGTGCACACGTAGTGTCCTTTTGAGGATAGTTTTCTCAGAATGTCCTAAACATAAAATAGCACATTAAAAACAGCTGCAATAAAAGCATAGTCACCATTTTCTCTAGGGCACTCAGACGTGGAGCTGTTGGCGGAGACGTCTTCTGGAGGGTCTTGTGAAGCTTGTTCAGTGCCTCGGATAGTGCTGTCGGAACAATCTTGCAAGCTGCCTGCGGAAGTCTCTATATCAATCCACTCTGGTGTTGAAGTGAACATACAACTTACCGGTCACACAAGTTCCTTTTGCGACAGCTGAACGACTGGCTAAGGTTTTCTCCGGCAAGACGAAGTCAGCAGAAATTTTTTCACCAGCTACAAGGGAGCTGCCACCTGTAGAGGTTTGGTCAAGGGTAAATTTGGGTAAAAAAAAAAGAAATCGCGACACTGAACGCACCCTGCTCATCGGGGCACCTCAATGTGTGGGAGCCGCATTTTGAAGCCTCTACCGCAGGTCCTGAAGAAATGAAATTACGACAATGTGTCAGTAAGAGGCTTAAAATAACACAAACTGAAGCTCATCCGCACTTCGCAGTGCAGCTTGTGCAGTCATGTCACAGTCACTACTTGAAGCGACGCTCAGAGAACCTGCATATATGTGCAGTTGGTACAAGTTACAAAGCTTGTAGCATGGGGAAACTTAAACAGCTCTTTCAAACGCATAAATTGGTCGAACGTGGAAGAAAAGAGAAGGCACCAACTAGGAAGCAAGTAATTTGTGATTTTTGGAATTATCAACAGTGCCAGCTTTCACCGATGAAAGGTATATGTACATGTGCACTCAGGCTTGAAGATAACGTGAAATAGCCCTTTAAAGTCTTTCAAAACAAGTTGCGCAGGACAAGGGCATCAAAAAACGACAGAAATGTAAAGCTGCTGTTAGGGAGGTAATAGCCCAGAGTTCACAAAATTTAAGACTTTCCAAGTGTTACTTCTATAGTGAGGTTTCTCCATCGGCTACAAAGATCTTCGCGGTTAACTGTCGCCACTGATTCAAAACAAGTGGCTGCTATTGCACATATTTGAGTTTCAGTCAATCACTTACATGGTGCAGCTGTTTGCACACTGGGAACAGCCATTCTTGTAAGCCTTGTGTGCCCAGGGTCCATGAAACTTTGAGCAGTAAAATGGTTGCTACAAACCCTGTACGTTGCATACAATAGGCTGGCCGGCTTACTTAGGAGATCATCGCGTCCAGCATACTGCATCCATGCTTTCATCCTGCATTGGCAATGAACTATCAGCTGAAAGGGGAAGTGCTTGAATAGTGATTTTTTATTGTTACCCTCACTGAGCAAGTACGAACGACAGTAAGCCTAAAGACATGCAAACCATACAACAGCTTTAACACACCTGCCGCGTCGTGGTATGCGAAAGAAACTCGTCCCAGGCTTCTTGTGGGTTCTGCCATTGTTGAAGCACTATGATACACAGCAGTAGCTGCCGTAGCTTGGGCCGCCGGACGGCATGGCATCAGCGCGGTCTGAAAATGTTAGTAAGTGGATGCTTCGCTGTCAAATTACGAAAAAGATATGTGCACGTCATAAGTGTACCAACAAACCCCTTTGAATGATTAGCTAATCGATGCACAATACAAAACCAGTGATACATATCTGACCCATAAAACTCTGACTTACAAAGATAAACGTCAAGACCACGTGCAAAGATCTTCAGAAGTTTCCAGGCCGCTATCCCTTGTAATGCAATGGTATCGCGGCCTGGGAACTTTAGAACACCTTCGTGCGTACGCAGTATCAGCAGTACATTGGGAAGAAAATCACAGTTGAAATTTGTGCGGTAAAATTATATTGGAAACGTCAAAACAATTTGTGAGCAGCTTGCACTAGTGGCACAAGGCTAGCGAAGAAACGAAGATGATGGCCACTTGGCTAGTCCAGATTTGCCTCCGGCACACCAAAAATTATTCGTGTTCCGAGCCTTCGGGAAACGCGTCGTGAAGCATGCGAGGGCCAGCTAACGCTTGTCAATATTTTGCACCGAGCCACCGAGCCTATGACCTAGCTGCCCAGCTATGCTCAGCGCACAGACGCTCGCGTCCGTGGCAGACGCAGCACGCGTCGCCTCGGCTTGACGCCGTGCCGCCTTTGCTATACTGCATACGTTGCACAATGTTCCCATCTAGCCGCCGCATAGAGCCACAAACTTTATTTTTAGCGAACCTCCCAGTCCTTACAAGCTTCAGAAAAAGGTTACAACTGCGTGAATGAGACGCCACTTCAGAAACAAACTCGCAAGCGCAACGTGTGTGTGCATCTTTCTATGTTTGTTGCATGGTGTCTTATTCGCGCAGGTGTAACCGTTTTCTAAAAAAAATGACCCAACAAGACCAACAACATGTCATTCAACAAGCTTCGCTTGAAAACGTGCCTCACCTGTTATCTCACGCACGAAAACGCCGACGCAGCCGACCATAGCCTCCTATATTTTTTTGTGCCCGCGCATTAGCGCTAAATACATACGCGCCATCCGTCCCTTATAGTTTTGGCGCTCGCCGCCAGATGCCGCACCGATCCCATAATAACAGCAGACGACGCGGCCTATGCACGCTTGCGTTTATGACGGTCTAGAAACCGTCTACATTGCATTGGATTATGCGTATACGTTAAGAAGTGCGCACACACCAAATTTTTAACACAAGCACTGTATGCAGAATGCAATGTGAGCTTTGTTATTTGATTTCGCGCTCAAAGCTTGAGCACTTTTCGAGACAATGGTTTGACATGAAAATCTTTTGCCAAGTCGTGTTTGTCAGTCACACTCGTCGCGAAGTTCAGAAAAAGTGGGCGGAGAAACTTCACGAGCACAACCTCCAAAAGTTTTTTATGATGTCCCGGGGTCGAGCACTTGAGTTTGTCACGTTTCTGTAGTATTTGCGCGGCGTTGTCAACGGCAGCCTTCAGTGGCTGATTCATCTTTCTCGCTCTTGCGAGGAAAACTTCCGCGTAATTCTTTAGAGAATTTAGAACCATTACGAGCTCAGTTGACGGATACAGGAGTACACCTGGGTGGATATCTCCACATTCAATCAGAACATGCTCCGCCGTTTCCTTATCTTTCCCGCAGCATGTGCATTGTTCTTCTTCTTTACTGAATCTTGCTTTATAACTACGCGTTCTAAGGCAACCCGATCTCGCTTCAAACAGTAAAGCGCTTCCCCTTGAATTATCGTAAAATGCCTCCCTCCTTATTTCATTTTTGCCCTTTCGGTAGTTACTCAAAGCCGGTTTTTTCTCCATAGCTGCCATCCATTCTCTCGTTTTGCGCCTCGGCGCTCCGCCAGGAGCGCTCGCATCCCATAATAGCTCGGGGGACGGCGCTGAGGGACCGACCGCTCGGGCACAAAGTTATAGAGGAGGCTATGAGCCGACGTTGACGAAAGCGGCGAAAGCTTCTCGCTGTCAGTCATGCAAGGTCTTGTCGCTGGGTAGATGGTGTTCATGACAGTACGACTGAAGAAAAATAATCGCGTAAGGTGTGTTGAATGAATTATTTTTATGTATAAAGAACATACCAAATTTGGGCATATATTTATTATTTTGTGAAAACAATTCTGTTGCATTGATTATAACTTGTTTTTTTTGCGCTTGCGCCCTCTGACGTTTGGTGAGAGCACTAGTTCGTTACGTAGTCGTGACGCACTTCCTGAGGCCAGGTTTCGCGGAGTGTCCTCTCTTGTCTTCTTCTTTCTCTATGACCGGTGCCTGGCGTCACAACGCCGGCGTGACGCGACGAAATGAACGCCGGCGAGCACGCACACCGCGTCACGTCGAAAGGTATTGGCGCCTTGACTGTGGCACGTGGTCATGTTATCACATGACACGCATGTCATGATCATCATGTTCGCCCCAGTCACATACCTTCGTCATCCATTAGCGTCACGTAATACCAAACGTGACATACGTGAAGCTAGCGAAACGGCCGCGAGCGCATCATCAGTGTGCCATGTAGTCATGTTGTTACATCACACGCATGTCGTGATTATCATGTTAGGATGTGTGATTTACCTATGTCATTCGTTTACGTCACGTAATACCGAGTTTGCTGCATGTGAAGCTAGCGAAACGGCCGCGAGCGCATCATGAGCTTAGCATATAGTCATGTTGCAACATGACACATAACTCATGTTTATCATATTTCCACCATTATCATACCTTCATCATCTATTCACGTCCCGTAATACCAAGTTTAGTATAAGTGAAGCTAGCGAAACGGCCGCCAGCAGATCATGAACGTGGCATGTAGTCATGTTGTTACATGATACGCATGTCATGATTTTCATGTTTGGGTCTGTCGCTTATGTTCGCCATGCAGTCATGCCATACCGTACCAGTTTTGCAACATGCCATGTGAACGAAACGACTGCAAGAGCTGCAGAACCATGAAATGTAAATCATGGCATTCATAACATATTTTTCCTAATTTTAATGTTATTACTAGTCAAATATATTCTTCATACCATCATGTTATGCCATACCAAGTTTAGTATCGATACCATAATGGGAACGGCCAGGAGAGCTAAAAGTCGTAGGCGGCTTGATAGATAGATACGCTCAAAGTCGCCGAAGTTCGCTAAGAATTGCTTCGCATTTAAAAAGCGAATACAGTGTGGAAAGTGTTATTTAAATAAAATATGTCGACGGAAATATAATTTTACAATGGGGAAAGTTGGTTTCCCCACAAAGGCGACTTCAGTTGCATATACGCAGCAAACGCAGCTAACGCGATAGTGAGGACATTACATGCTATTTCAGTGAAACGATTTGAACAGAGCAGCAAAGGTAAAGCCAGAGCTTGACCCGCCGCGGCGGTTTAGTGGCTAAGGTACTCGGCTGCCGACCCGAAGGTCATGGCATCAAATTTCGGCTGTTACGGCTGTATTTTCGATGCAGGTGAAAGCGCTGTTGGCCCGTGGGCTCAAATTTGGGTTCACGTTAAAGAACCCCAGGTGGTCGAAATTTCCGGAGTCCTCAACTATATATACGGTGTCTGTCATAATCGTATGGTGGTTTTGAGGCATTAAAGCTTCACTTATCAATACATGAATTCAGAGCTTTCCTGCTCACTTTAATCTAGAAGCATATCCTTGAGTAGTCACCAGTGCTGTGCCAATCAACATGCTATATATTATTTGAAAAATATGTCATTGTTCCTGACGAAAGCGAAATCCACACAGAGCATCCTGTGTAACTTTTAATGTCATGGCCGTCCCTATGACGCTCTTTTCTGGTAATATCGACATTAGCATCGTTTTCAACTTCTTTCCAGCGTTCCACAGCTCTTGAATGGCCTTCTCGTAAGGAACATCCTGCAACTATCCAAGCGAATGCTTTAAAATTTTTATGAACTATCAATTTTGCTTATCGGTACATTTCTCCGCGTCTGCTTTATTGTCTCGAAGAGACATACTTTTGTGCCACAAAATTAAATGAAGCTTTGATAGAAAGTGTCCTTCATCGCATTGGGTTGAAGGCATTCACATGGTGTACATACATTCACAATCCACAAGGGCGGGGTAGAAGAAATAGTGGTTAAGATAGGTAAATTGAGATTGTGGGTTCGGGAATTGAAACCAGCTCTGCTGATGAGACATCTGTTTCAGAGCAAAGCTCTTATGATCAGCGTTTTTGGTGTGTTGTTATTAAAAATAATATTTTTTTAATTACCAGCACGCTCTTTAACACATTCTAAATTGTGTACTCAGTACATATTTTCAAACGTGTATTAGTACTTCAAATTATAGGTAACTAACTGGGGCTTCTAGGAATGAAGCAATGTGGCAAATGTTAGGGAAATTCACTTTAAACTCGGCAAATCACCTCTGTAGAGTATGAGCCATGTTCAGAAAACAACAAGAACAACAAAAACACCACCCGAGAATTGTGTAGAGACAGTTAACAAGAGAAGCAGAAACGTGCAAGAAAGCTGTGTTGTACGTTTAATACATGCTCTGCTAATTAATATATTATTTTTCTGTGAACATAGTCATCTCAAATAACAAAGGGAAGAGGTTGTAGAGTGGGCTGTTGTTTAGTTGAGTTGGCATAATGCTGCCATCACCGATGTAATATTTCTGGATAAGACAACGAGTTTTATATAGGTGAACTTTCCATACTGGGAAAGATGCAACACTTTTGTAAAAAACGCGCAACGCTACACTAAACAACAAGGTACGCTAAAGAGGAATAATGACTTGATTTAGATTGACTCACTTTTTTATGAGAACTCTAATGTCATATGTCTCACTATATTTTTTTATTTATTTTACAATACTGCCAATCCCAACGGAATTATTGCAGGAGTGCCTCATTATAACTGCCTTATCAGCGAAGAAAATGAAAGCTTTAAGTTTTCCAGGTACAGGGACGCTAGGAGTCGCAGAGTGCGGACGCACGTTGTGTAGGCTCCGCAGTTTTCAAATGATTTTTGTTAAAAAATTGCAAAACTTGGCTAAAGTCTCTACGCCAATCGACGGAGGAAGTTCAGCCGAACACCTGGATACCAACTATTGCAAGGTGGGCCCGCTTTTTCGGCACTGACACCGATAATTCTGAGTCGCCACGAAGATCAAGCATTGCGTCTGCCGCCGCAGCGGCGGGGAGAGCTAGGTCCAACGCGTCGACGAGGACGCCTGGGGCGACCCCGGAACGCCTCGACGGCGCGTCTAGCACCACGATGGAGGTTGTAAGCGTGGAAGGAGAAGATATGCAACCGGAGGACTTTACCAACGACGCCGGATGGTGCGAAGTCCACAGAAGAAACATCACGAAAACATCTGGAGGGATTTCAGGCCCGAAGAGAACCATGCTAAGAGACGCTGCTGCGCCGACGGGCGCGCCTGGGGACAGCAAGTGGAAAGGTGAACGAACCATACGACAAATTGCTAATGCAAGCAGACTTCCTCGTCTACCGGCAGAAGACTACAAAGTGATCGTGCGACCACGAGGAGGACTCAGCGTTTCGGAGCACAGGCAGGCACGCATATACTGCTGCCTGAGAAACGCCGCTGGCGTCGGTCGCGAAGCAGCAGAAGAAGACAGTATATGCATAAACTACAAGCAGGATATCGTGGTCGTCAGCACGCCGTCCGAAGAGCGAGCCAGGCGGTACGGAGCCATCACGAAGATCCGAGTGGGAGAGCAAGAACACGAAGCCAGCGCCTACAGAGCAGCGCCGGAAAACACATCTAAGGGACTCATAAGAGGGATATCCCAAGAGGAAAGTTCCGAAGATATTATAGACAACCTAGTGACAGCAAGAAACCCAAGCATATTACACGCGAAGAGGATGGGCAACACAGACAATGTAATCGTGCTCTTAGACGGACTACACGTGCCGAGATACGTGAAATACGGAGCGCTCATCGTCCGGTGCTCGCTATACAGAAAACACATTGACATTTGCTACGAATGTGGGAGGCTGGGACACAGGGCGGACGTTTGCCCCAACCCAGACGAAAAAATATGCAGAGGATGCGGCGTGGCCAACCCGCCGCAAGAACACCATTGTGAAGCAAGATGTCAGCTATGCGGGCAAGCTCACTTTACGGGAGACAGATGCTGCAAGGCAAAGTACAAGATACCGTATTTGGTCCGGCGAAGACGCTGGGAGCGACGAAGAAGAGAAGAAGCGGAGGCCGAAACATCATACGGCATCAACGACTACAACAAACGAGCTGGCAAAGCAACGAGCGAGAACACCCAGGGATCAGAAGGCCATCGCACAGAAGGCTCACCCCCGGGACCATACGAGGGGGACAGTCGGAAGCAGCCCGGTCGCAGACCAAGGTCGAGGACCCGGTCCAGAACCCGTTGGAGAACCCGATCGAGAACCCGATCGAGATCCAGGGCAACGTCAAGATTGCAATCCAGCCGAGGAGCGGTAGAAACTCAGGCACAGGTGAGCTTTGCAGGCGCGGTCTCTGGCACTGCTGTTACACCTACACGCGCGGGGTCCGCCTTAGAACAGTAAATAACACAGATCAGACAGTTGTTAGAGCAAATAAAGCGAGAAAACGCGACGCTAAGGGAAGAGGTAAAAATGCTTAAAGTAGAAAACGCTAAGCTTAAGAACCCAAAACACTCAGAGATGACCCATACCACGCCAACACCCATTAGGGCGTCGACGCCTCTTCGAGCTCCGGCGACGCCCGTTCCCGCGTCGATGAGTGGAGAAACGCCACCGCATAAACGAAGGGCAAAGGAAAACGCCGATGAGCAAAGCGACTCTACACTCGGAGAAGTAAAAGGCATATTTCAGGAAATGTTCGTAGGTTTACAGCAGCAATTCATGCAGATGCGCGCGGACCTACAACAGCAGATAACGCAGATGCGAGATGAAATGTCTCAGAGGTTCGACACCCTCGAGGGTAGGGTAGGGCAGCTAGAAAACGTCTCGAAAGACGCCCGACCCGCAGGAGCGAGGCCGGTCAAGAACAAGCCGTACAGCAGACCACCTGCGGCTGAGAACAGCTGCATAGAAAACTCGAGTAGCCAACATGGCGCCGCCTAATGAATACACGATTTGGCAGTGGAATTGTCGTGGGTTTCGTCGTAAGCGGGGTAACCTGCAGCAATTCGTAAAAACCAAGCAAGCACCAGATGTAATCGCCCTCCAGGAAACTGGGGGGACCGCAAAATTATCAGGATACAAATCATATAGCACTTTAGCTGAAAAAGCAACAGTAACCACACTGATACATCGTAATATAACGGCTGTATAACACGATACTGGCGTACGCAACATAGACCACGTCCTACTAGAAATTCTCCCGTCTCGAAAAAAGGAGGGAAGCTTGTTTGTGTTGAACGTGTACAGTCCACCACGACAAAAGGTAAAGTTTGGCTCGCTTTTCCGCAAAGTGCTAAACGTAGCGGGCAGACAAGCACTGATCGTCGTGGGCGACTTTAACGCACCACACGCCGCCTGGGGTTACACCATCGAAAACGTTAAAGGCCGCAACCTGTGGAACGACGCGCAGCACGAGGAGCTCACGCTAATAACTAACCCACAAGACCCTACCAGAATGGGGAACAGCGTCAGTAGAGACACCACGCCGGACCTTACATTCATAAGGAATATATCCAACCCTCATTGGACCAACACTAACGTAAATCTAGGCAGCGATCACTACATTGTATGCACAATTTTACAAGCAGGTCCGCGTAAAAAGAAAGGTAGAAAAAAATTGCCCGCAGCTTCCCTCGGGGGAACACTGAGGAGGATGCGGACCATATAATTGGTTAACGGGGTGTTAAAGTGCGACTTACTTGGGTCGATGGCTAAATTGGTTAACGTGGTTGTGAAATGGGGTGTTAAATTGCGACTTACTTGGGTCGATGGCTAAATTGGTTAACGTGGTTGTAGGAGGGGGTGTTAAATGAGTGAACACGTACACACGTATGCGAAAGGGCGGCGCTGGTCGAAGGGACGTCGATCATTGTGTTTGTGGATTCGTTGGAATTCATTTCACCGCGACCTTGGACGTCGACGCGCCGTACAAACCAACCGATGAGCGGCAACTGAGCGAGCGAGCGCCGACCTTGAGTATATATACAGCACGACGGCGCATGCACTGTCAGCTGTTGAATGTTCTCGAAGCGCGACGCCACATGCGCGTCCACTGGAGAATCAGGAGAATTGTAGATGTCGAACGCGGTGTGTAGAGGAGGAAGGGTGCACAGATGGTGGAGGAGTGAAGCGCGCGCGGTGTGTAGAGGAGGAAGGGATGCACAGATGGTGGAAGAGTGGGCGACGGCGCGCGCGTCAGCTGTCGAATGTTCGAGAAGCGGTGCGGACGGCGCGGACGGCGCACTACAAGGCGCGAGTATAAGATGCTCCGCATCTAAAATAATGTTAACCGAGTGGGACACCTTTCGTAAGATAAGAGAGGACGATGCTACAGAGACCATCGAAGATATACAGAAGTGGACAGACACACTCCAGCGTAGCGTGCAGAAAGCCACCAAACATGTTCCCGAAGAGGCAGGAATGGAAGAAATGGACAGCAAGCTCTTACACATGTGGGAGGGAAAACGCAGCCTGCAACAACGCTGGAAAGGTCAAAAGCACAACCGGCGTCTAAGAAAGAGAATCGTCGCGCTCGACAGAGACATAGAAGACTACGCAAATAGGCTGTCCCAGCAGCAGTGGGCAGGCATGTGCACTTTAATGAACAGGCAGTTCGGAATGTCCAAAACTTGGAACATTCTCCGAGGCCTCCTTGATCCAGAAGGCACGAAAACAACACAAAGACAAAACCTGCAACGGATACTACACAGCTACGCAGGTACAGAAGCAGAGCTCTTACGCGAGCTACGCCAGACATACGTAGGAGATGCCACAAAGGCGCGACTCCCAGAGTACGAAGGGAAGGATAACGTCGACCTCGACGCCTCCATAACAGAGGCAGAGATTCGATACGAACTCGGACGACTCAATCCCAAGTCCGCCCCGGGTCCCGACGGTATAACAAATAAAACACTTCGCAACTTAGATGACGAATCCGTCACTGCTCTCACAAAGTACATAAACGAATGCTGGGAGAAGGGCGCCATACCCCAGCAATGGAAAACCGCCAAAATCATATTAATACCCAAGCCGGGCAAAAAGCCGCTCATCGGAAATCTCAGGCCCATTTCATTGACGTCCTGCATTGGAAAGCTCATGGAAAAAGTAATTTTAACGCGTCTCGTCAGATACATGGACGACAACGAGCTATACCCACACACCATGATCGCCTTTCGACCAAGACTCTCGACGCAAGACGTCATGTTGCAGCTAAAGAATCAAATCATAGACGCCGAAACGCACACCCTGGATACAAAAGCCATTCTGGGCCTTGACCTGCAGAAGGCATTTGATAACGTCACCCGCGAGGCCATATTGCGCAACTTGCAAAACCTACACGTAGGTCGGAGAGTGTACGATTACATAAATGATTTTCTCACCAACCGTAAAGCTACAATCACGGCCGGGGAAGCGGAATCCGAAGAATTCGTTCTAGGCAACAATGGAACACCACAAGGTTCGGTGCATTCCCCTTTCCTATTCGACGTGGCGATGCTTGGTTTACCCTCAGAGCTGGAACGCGTCGAAGGGCTTCAGCACAGTATCTATGCGGATGACATCACCCTATGGGTGACGGGCGGGAGCGACGGTCACATAGAAGAGATTTTACAACAAGCAGTAAATACGGTAGAGCGATACGTGGAGAACAATGGCCTAAAATGCTCTCCTCAAAAATCGGAGTTATTACTCTACAGACCTACAAGCAGAGGTCGCAAGCGCATTCACGAACGACACAACATCACAATCTTAGCAGGAGGTTACCCAATACCTCAGGTACAACACATAAGAGTTCTGGGACTCCGAATATCCGAGAACGGACATAACGGGGAAGCAATAAAGTTACTGGATAACAACACCCAACAAACCATTCGAATGATTCGAAGAATCGCCAACAAAAACTACGGCGTGAAAGAACACAACTTAGTGCAGCTCATCCAAGCCTTCGTCGTCAGCCGCATAGTGTATGTGACCCCATACCTCAAGTTGCAAGTGGCGGAAAAACAAAAGATAGAATGCATAATTAAAAAAGCATATAAGCAAGCCCTCGGATTACCGATCACCACGTCTAACGAAAAGTTCGAAGCGTTAGGAATGCATAACACGCTAGACGAACTTATTGAGGCTCATATGATAGCGCAATATGAACGACTCGCGCAAAGCAACACGGGAAGACACATCCTGCACAAACTTGCAATAACGTACGCTGGCCAAAGCGGCAATAAATACGATATCCCAAAAGAAACCAGAGAGCGCATCATAATACCTCCGTTACCCAGAAACATGCACCCCGAACATCACCGGGAGCGGAGGAATGCAAGAGCGAGAGCACTGCACAAGAAGTTTCAACATGACGCGGACGTGGTATATGTAGATGCAGCCGAATATACAGACGGTCGACACATGGCAATAGTCGCTTCAAATCAAGCGGGCCACCTGCTTGCTAGCGGCACCATTAAAACAGGAAATTCGGAAATCGCTGAAGAAACGGCCATAGCGCTGACGCTTGCGTCCACAAGGGCCAGCGTCGTAATCAGTGATTCTAAAACCGCAATTCATAACTTCGCTAACGGAAGGGTCTCGAAAGAGGCGTTAAGAATCCTAAATAACTTTCGCGGAGAGCGCGACGTTTATGTTATATGGACGCCCGCCCACTCCTCCCTCCCGGGCAATGAAACCGCACACACCCTAGCTCGAGAGTTAGCGAGCCGAGCAGGGGCAGGAATGACGCGGAGCCCGCGTGCGGAGAGAGACCGCATGTTCAGTTACAACGAAATTACCAAGCACTACAGATTAGGGAGGCAGCACTACCCGCCACCACACTCCTCATTAAATAAGCAGCAGGCGACAGCGTGGCGCCTATTACAAACAAACACGTTCCCAAACCCAATCGCTTATAATCATTGTTACCCGGACCTCTATTCAGACAGATGTAAACACTGCAATCAGCGGGCGGACCTCAAACACATTATCTGGGCTTGCCCCAACATCGTGAAGGGGCCAAACACATACATGAATACGGAGCAGTGGGAGACCGCGCTGCTAAGCTCAAGCATCGAGGACCAACTACAGGTCATCAGGCAAGCCGAAGATGCCGCTAGGGCCCAAGGACTCCTAGCTGCCATCTAAGGGAGGGGAGTCAACTCCTCTAACACTTGCCGTTTCAATCAAAGTTGTTTCTCTCTCTTAAGTTTTCCAAGTTTTGTTTTTACATTTCGAGCCGAAATCTCTGCACGTGGCGTTAGAAATCTCAAAACGTATTTTTGGTATTTTCGTGGCAGTTTCGTTGGCTCGATAAAATTTTATGAAACTTGGCACTCACAAATGACAGCTTACTTCATTTCCATTGATATTAGGCTACGTATAGAACCCAGTAGACACCTTTAAAATTTATTACCGAGTGGTATTTGGCGCGCGAATCTCAAGATGGCGTCGCCACCCACAATTTAATTTCCCGCGTTTTCTCGTTTTCCAAGCGGCGTGTCACGGTAAGAGTGGTATTTTCGGGACTGTGGAATTCTACTGTAACAATACGCGTAAAATGATCTTGCTCTTTCGTATCCCTATGGGCTCTTGTCGCAAACTTTTCGTTTAAGTCATAGGCAGCCCAAAAGGTCACTTCACTTCATATAGGCAATTTTACGAGTGGGTTTCAGTGCCACCATATTCAGATTGTTAACCATCGTCTTTTGCATTTTTCACGACTAAACGAACAGTGTTTCGGTAGACGCATACGCATAAAGACAGTTACATTCGTGCAACGATGTTTCATGGTCCTGTTGATTCATGTCGCGATATACAAAAGCAAGAAAACATTGTCTTAACAGCCCAACAATGTGGGCCCAAGATGCCCTAGATCATGGAGGAAGAAAATCTCAAGAAAGGCCCCTGCCTTGCCAACTGCAGAGCGAAAAGTGTGGCGGAAGTCACGTGCTTTTGCAGGGGGGTTGTGGGAAAATGTGGGCACGCCAGTGTTGGGTACCGCATGGATCACAACTCGTATGACCGCGTTGTCCATAGTGGGCTGGAGTTGTGAATGTGCATTTTTATGCAGATGTTGCGCTTCACAGATGATGCGATGCGTTAGACGCCTGGATTGAGTGTTGGTCTTCATGGCTGTGAGTTTATTTCATATCGCTTGAGGTCAAAAGCGGCTGTTTACAAAGCTTGTGACTATTTCTCTGAAAATGGTTGGCGCCGAAGCTTTGCTGTTTTCCTTCGGCACTGTGCCGTTGTGTGCCTCAGTGATTGATTGATTGATATGTGGGGTTTAACGTCCCAAAACCACTATATGATTATGAGAGACGCCGTAGTGGAGGGCTCCGGAAATTTAGACCACCCGGGGTTCTTTAACGTGCACCCAAATCTGAGCACACGGGCCTACAACATCTCCGCCTCCATCGGAAATGCAGCCGCCGCAGCCGGGATTCGAACCCGCGCCCTGCGGGTCAGCAGCCGAGTACCTTAGCCACTAGACCACTGCGGCGGGGCGCCTCAGTGAAGGAAGCCCATAATTTCAAGACGAAAACGGCAGCGTCTACGACTCTTTAATGCGAGAGGCCGCGGTAGGCCGTTCTCGTGCAATACGGTCAGAGCTATTGGAAAGCAGTACGTGGCCCACTGTTTCTACCGGAGTTTGCCGAAAGAAGAATTGAGTTGATTTATTTACTTATTTATTTATTTATTTATTTAATTATTGACCGATTGACTTATTGAATAATTGATTGATTAAATGATTGATTGATTGATTGATTGATTGATTGATTGATTGATTGATTGATTGATTGATTGATTGATTGATTGATTGATCAATATGTGCGGTTTAACGTCTCAAAACCACCATATGAATATGAGAGACGCCGTAGTGGACGGTTCCGGAAATTTCGACCACCTGGGTTTTTTTAACGTGCACCCAAATCTGAGCACACGGGCCTACAGCAGTTCCGCCTCCATCGGAAATGCAGCCGCCGCAGCCCGGATTCAATTCCGCGACCTGCGGGTCAGCAGCCGAGTACATTAGCCACTTGAACACCGCGGTGAGGCAGAGACAAGAATTAGATGTGTCTGGCGCAGTAAGATAATTTATTGATTGAATGATCGCTTCGTTTTTGTTATCGTCCGAAAACACCGCACGATTCTCAGCGCAAACCGCGCCTGCAGTTTTCTGGAAGGTTCCGGACTGTAGTAGATCATTTCGATAAGATCACGCCCACTGTGCGAACGGTACAGATTGTTCTGGAAGCTGCGCCACCGCCAGCGATAACGCTAGAACATTCGACGGCAAGAGTATAAATGCCGACGCGCTTCGCCGCTTGTCAGTTGTTGATCGAAGGCCGACGCTCCGTTCGCCGCTATCAGTCCGAGACTGCTATCTGTGCGAGACTGCTGCTGTAATTGGACTTTCAGTTTACCGGGCACAGGTTCGCCCAAATAAACAGTTAAATCCTAACACGAAGTCTCCTGTCTTCGGCCACGTCACGACCCCGTGACATCTGGTGGAGGTGCTGCTTCGTTCATGTACCGGACGCCCCCGTCAAGCCGTGAACCCAGCCCACGTCGCGGAGAAGACACCGACACCAACCAGGAGCAGCGAACAAGCCGCCGACAGCAAGGGCTACCACCGGAGTACGGGCTTCTACCAGACAAGGCGCGAAAGACGAAGGCCATGACCGCGACTGCAGCGACAATGACAACCGCAGCGTCCCAGCCCACGATGGTCATGCATCAACCCAGGGAACCACCAATTTTCCATGGGTCATCGTTCGAAGACCCGGAGTCCTGGCTGGAGACATACGACCGTGTGGCCGCCCTCAACCACTGGGACCATGACGAAAAGCTGCATCGTGTGTTCTTCTATTTGGAAGACACCGCAACGACTTGGCTTGAAAATCGGGAGTCCACGCTCCGAACGTGGGATGTTTTCTGCGGCGCATTCCTTCAAACGTTCGCGAGCGTCGCTCGGAAAGAGAGGGCCGCTGCTTTATTAGAGACTCGGGTTCAGCTACCAAATGAAAATGTCGTCATTTTCACAGAAGAAATGACCCGACTATTCCGTCACGCTGATCCAGACATGCCTGAGGAGAAAAAAGTTCGTTTCCTCATGCGAGGGGTCAAACAGGAGCTCTTCGCGGGACTGATGAGAAACCCACCGATAACCGTCCAAGAATTTGTTGCAGAAGCGACCACTATCGAAAAGACCCTGGACATGCGCACCAGACAGTATAATCGTCGCCTGACTGCAGACTGCGCTGCTGCTCAAGCCAGTAACTCCGGAGAGCTGCGTGAAACGATCCGAGCGATCGTGCGGGAAGAGCTGCGCAAGCTGTTGCCTTCGGCCCAGCCTCAAGTGGATTCAATTGCCGACATTGTGCGAGAAGAAGTTCGGCAATCGCTTCAAATTCCCCACGCACCGCTGCCCGAGCCGGAAGCTATGAGCTACGCCGCTGCACTGCGCCACAACGCTCCTCCCCGTTCACGCCAAAACGCCGCCCCATCGCACTTCCGTCGACAGACGCCACCGCCGCCACCACCCCCACCGACGTCATACCGTTCGCCAGCGGCCCAGCGCAGTGCACCGAGGAAGACTGACGTCTGGCGCACCCCTGACCATCGCCCGCTCTGCTACCACTGCGGCGAGGCCGGACACACATACCGCCGTTACCAGTACCGACAGATGGGACTGCGTGGCTTCGCCGTCAATGCACCGCGTCCACAGCCAGGAGAACGACCACGTGACATCGCCGACTACCTGACAGGAACTCGGTGGACACCACGAAGCCCTTCGCGTTCGCCGTCGCCCAGCCTCCGCACGTCACCGCACCACCGGCAGTACTCTGGCCCAACGCGGAGCCGGTCTCCTAGTCCGTATCCGGGAAACTAAGGGCAGCAACCGGTGGAGGTGCGGTTGCTGTGCGACGAACTACCGAAGATCCTCCGACGACGACGACGCCGCGACGGAGCTTTCCGAACACAACGCCAGCCAGGCAAAGCCCTGACGGCGAAAGCTCATTTACCGAAGGTGGCCTGACGACGCAGCATGGAAGCAGCGGAACAAGCCGACGCAGCCGTGACCCGACGCCACGCCCTAACTGTAATGCGAGACGGCGAACTAGCGACCATGACGTTCTTATCGACGACCACAGTGTGACTGCTCTCGTCGATACTGGAGCCGACTATTCTGTCATCAGTGGGTCGTTCGCCGCGAAGTTAAAGAAAGTTAGGACAGCTTGGAAAGGCCCTGAAATCCGCACAGCCGGAGGTCATCTCGTAACGCCTGCAGGAATCTGCACAGCGAGAGTCACCATTACCGGCCGTATTTATCCTACAGACTTCGTAGTCCTACAGCGTTGCTCGAGAGATGTCATCCTTGGCATGGATTTCTTATGCCTCCATGGTGCTGTCATCAACCTAAAAACAAAGTCGATAACGTTATCCACAGAAGAAGCACTACCGCCGCGCACGCCGTCAGGACACCATGCCTTGAATGTGCTGGAAGAACAAGTCACCATTCCGCCTCGCTCAAGCGTCATTATTTCAGTCGGCGCTCCCAAATCACCTGACTTGGAAGGCGTCGTTGAAGGCAGTCAGCATCTGTTGGTCACCCGAAATATTTGCGTCGCAAGAGGAATGGCAGAGCTGCGGGGAGGCAAAGCAACAGTTTTGCTCACGAATTTCAGCAATGAGTACAAACATGTGAACAAAGGAACAACGGTCGCATACATCGAAGAAATTGTCGAAGCCACCAGTGCTTTCGCCCTCGCCGATTCTGCGGAACCTGCTCAGAGGAACCAAGCCCCTCCCATAGCTTTCGACGTCAATCCCAGACTTCCGAACGATAAGCAAGAACAGCTCAAGGCCCTGCTCCTGCAATACGAAGATTGCTTTTCGTCGTAATCGAAAATTCGGCAGACCCCAATCACGAAACATCGCATCATAACCGAAGAAAATGCCAGACCACTCCGTCAGAGTCCGTACAGGGTTTCGACGCGAGAACGTGAGGCCATGAAGAGACAAGTTGATGAAATGCTGCGGGATGACATTATCCAGCCGTCCAAGAGTCCATGGGCATCCCCCGTGGTGTTAGTAAAGAAAAAGGATGGGACCCTACGTTTCTGCGTCGATTATCGCCGCCTGAACAAAATCACAATAAAGGACGTGTATCCCCTCCCACGAATAGACGACGCACTTGATCAGCTCCATAACGCCAAGTACTTTTCGTCAATGGACCTTAAGACTGGCTATTGGCAAATTGAAGTCGACGAAAGAGACCGAGAGAAGACGGCGTTCATAACACCGGACGGCCTCTTCGAGTTTAAGGTGATGCCCTTCGGCCTTTGCTCAGCGCCTGCAACGTTTCAACGCGTTATGGATACAGTACTGGCAGGATTGAAGTGGCAGACTTGCCTTGTGTACTTGGACGACGTCGTCGTGTTTTCCTCGAGTTTCGACGAGCATCTTCGGCACCTTGAAGCTGTACTTCAAGCCATCAAGACTTCCGGACTCACACTGAAGCCAGAAAAGTGCAGATTTGCGTATGAGGAGCTCTTGTTTCTGGGTCACGTTATCAGCAAGTCTGGAGTTCGTCCCGATCCACGGAAAACAGCCGCCATCGCCGACTTCCCGCCGCCCACTGACAAGAAAGCCGTGCGCCGATTTCTGGGCCTGTGTGCCTATTATAGGCGGTTCGTGAAAAACTTCGCCCGCATCGCCGATCCTCTCACTAACCTTACCAAGGCCGACGTGGAGTTTAAGTGGGAAACGCCGCAGGAACACGCTTTCCAGGAGCTTAAACGTCGCCTCCAGACGCCTCCGTTACTTGCCCATTTCGACGAATTCGCCGAGACAGAAATACATACTGACGCAAGCAGCGTAGGTCTTGGCGCCGTTCTTGCGCAGAGGGCTGACTGACTTGAAAGGATTATTAGTTACGCCAGCCGATCGCTATCCAAAGCAGAAGCAAATTATTCCACAACAGAAAAGGAGTGCCTCGCCATCATCTGGGCTACGTCGAAATTTCGCCCCTACCTCTACGGCAGGCCCTTCAAAGTTGTGAGCGACCACCACGCATTGTGTTGGCTAGCCACCTTGAAGGACCCCTCAGGTCGCCTCGCACGATGGAGCCTGAGACTTCAAGAATATGACATTACTGTCATTTACAAGTCCGGCAAAAAACACTCCGACACCGACTGTCTCTCTCGTGCGTCTGTCGACCAACCGCTACCCGACGACCCGGATGACGACTACTTCTTAGGAACGATAACTACCGACGACTTCGCTGAACGACAGAGGGCCGACCCGGAACTTAAGGCCCTAATAGAATACCTCGAAGGCAGGACCGCCGAAGTCCCGAAGATATTCAAGCGCGCACTTGCGTCGTTCTTTCTACGAAACGGTCTTCTACAAAAGAAAAACTTTTCACCGCTTCGAGCTAAGTACCTTCTTGTGGTGCCTTCAGCTCTGCGACCAGAACTCCTGCAGGCCCTTCACGACGATCCGACGGCAGGGCACCTCGGTGTTTCTTGCACGCTCGCGAGGATAGAAGAAAGGTACTACTGGCCACGTCTTACCACCGACGTCACTCGTTATGTGAGAACATGCCGGGACTGTCAGCGACGCAAGACACCGCCGACAAGGCCAGCGGGACTTCTGCAGCCAATTGATCCACCTTGCCGACCTTTCCAGCAGATTGGTATGGACCTACTGGGGCCGTTCCCGACGTCGGCTTTCGGAAACAAGTGGATCGTGGTAGCTACCGACTACCTCACCCGCTACGCCGAGACAAAAGCCCTGCCAAAATGCAGTGCATCCGAAGTAGCTAAATTCTTTGTCGAAAATATCGTCCTACGTCATGGCGCCCCAGAGGTCCTTATCACCGACAGAGGAACGGCATTCACTGCCGACTTAACTCAAGCAATCTTGGCATACAGCCAAACAAACCATCGCCGGACGACAGCGTACCACCGACAGACCAACGGCCTCACCGAGCGGCTTAAGAAGACGATCGCCGACATGCTGTCAATGTACGTCGATGTCGAACACAAGACTTCGGACGCCATTCTTCCGTATGTGACCTTCGCATACAACACGGCGGTGCCGGAGACGATGCAGATATCGCCATACAAATTGGTCTACGGAAGGAGCCCGGCAACGACGCTCGATGCCATGTTACCCAACGTCAACGACGAAGAAAACCTCGATGTGAGCGAGTACCTTCAACGCGCCGAAGAAGCCCGACAACTTGCGCGTCTCCG
This sequence comes from Rhipicephalus microplus, assembly GCF_043290135.1. Lineage (NCBI taxonomy): Eukaryota > Metazoa > Arthropoda > Arachnida > Ixodida > Ixodidae > Rhipicephalus > Rhipicephalus microplus. The sequence goes on along the minus strand of NC_134702.1, from coordinate 71,218,085 downwards.
TATCAAGAATCAACAGACGACCGACAGCCACCGTTACAACCTTCGACGACGCTTCGTGGAATACCAGCCCGGTGAACGTGTTTGGGTGTGGACGCCGATACGCCGACGTGGACTAAGTGAAAAGCTTCTGCGACGGTACTTCGGACCGTACAGGGTGGTTCGACGGCTCGGCCCACTTGATTACGAGGTTGTCCCCAACGGCATCACGAACTCTCAACGACGCCGATCGCGACCTGAAGTCGTCCATGTCGCGCGCCTCAAGCCGTTTCATGCGCGTTAACAAACTGAACTAGTGTTTTTTTGTATTATTGTTGTATCGTAATTTATTTATTGTACTTTCTTGCATTATTATTGTACTTTCATCTTTAGTTAAAGCATCGGGACGATGCCTTTTTTCAGAGGGGGGCAATGCCACGTTCCATTTCCCAAGTTTTTGTTATCGTCCGAAAACACCGCACGATTCTCAGCGCAAACCGCGCCTGCAGTTTTCTAGAAGGTTCCGGACTGTAGTAGATCATTTCGATAAGATCACGCCCACTGTGCGAACGGTACAGATTGTTCTGGAAGCTGCGCCACCGCCAGCGATAACGCTAGAACATTCGACGGCAAGAGTATAAATGCCGACGCGCTTCGCCGCTTGTCAGTTGTTGATCGAAGGCCGACGCTCCGTTCGCCGCTATCAGTCCGAGACTGCTATCTGTGCGAGACTGCTGCTGTAATTGGACTTTCAGTTTACCGGGCACAGGTTCGCCCAAATAAACAGTTAAATCCTAACACGAAGTCTCCTGTCTTCGGCCACGTCACGACCCCGTGACATTATGGTCGCTCTCGGCCGAATCGAGTGCTGCTGCGAATGATACTCTTGCGCATGTATCGTGACACACTTCGTAAAAAATGATTCGGAGGTTGATCATCAGGCTAAATAGCAAGAAAAATAAATAACATTGTACTGTTACATTATGTTCCATACCACGAACTCCCCGTATATGCAGAAGAAAACAGCCTGTCGTGGCGATTATCCGGCCGATTCGTGCTGTTGCCATCTTAGATTCAATGGATTGAAGACAAAGTGCGAAGCTTGAAATTCATTGCAGATTCACACTATGAGCCGTAATGAGGCTGTGAATGGCACACGGGTGCTTCACAAGCGAGTATCGCAGCACGCTTGCTCATAATCAGCACAAAAGTTTCGCTTTTCTAGCTCGTCTATCAGGTGGCGGCGTTGTATAGCCGCGCAACGCGTCCGAATTCTGCATAAAATATAAAGAGATTGAAGAAACGCACGTTTCATACCCTGCACTTTGACTCAGAAATGACAGAGTAAGAAAAGAGGTAAAAGGAAAAACAGGCGGTATTAATTGTAACCGCACTGGGGGAAGCAGATCACGTTTTTAAGCGGCCGACTTCGAGTGCTCTGGCAATGGCTTTATCGCCTTCTGCACGATCGACGTACTTGGCCATGGTTCAAAAATCTGGGCTTCTGAAGGAATCTTTTCTTAAGCGTATTTGATTAATCTTAAGAAAGACTAAACTAAATGGACTTTCCACTAAACCATGATAGAGGCTCACATACCACCACCGTGGAGAGTGTATACTCTCCGCAGCTGTGTTGTTATGCGGGCCACATTACCACGACCAGTTCGCACATAGGTGCGAAAATTGTGCTGAATGTAGCGTGGTCCATTTCAGGTTTTACTCAAGGAGGAGAACGATGACGATCCAGTCCGGAAGACTAAGTTCGTCCGTCCATTTCGACCTCGTACACAGGGGCGCACAAACACGTTCGCGAGTGAAGGAAGACGGGGGCAAACATTCTCGCTTCTCGGCCGTGGTGTGTGTCTGTGTGTGGGGGGGGGGGGGGGGGGGGAGTGTGTGTGTGTGTGTGAATAGGATACTGCAATTAAAGGAGGTCCATCTTGGACCTACCGCCTGCTGCCTTCGATAGAGATGCTGGCTAAAAATCCCCGCATCTCCAACAGATGTCACATGGCTGTGCGAGAAACGAGCCAGATGACGCAATACAAGTTGGTCTACGGAAGGAGCCCGGCAAAGACGCTCGACACCACGTTACCGAATGTCACCGACAAGGAGAACATCCACGTCACGGCTTACCTTAGGCGTTATAAATTGGTCTGAGAACCGGCCCGTCTGGCGTCTACTGCCAGCAACATACCGACAGCCATTGCTAACAACCTTCGACGACGCCATTTAGAGTGCCAGCCCCGTGACCGTGTGTGTCTAGACATCGATAGGACAGCGTGGGCTCATGAAAAACGTCACGATGCTTCGTATCGTATAGTGTAGCTCGAAGTATCGGCGCCCTCTACTACGACTCGACGGTATCGCGAACCCTTAGCAACTTCAGGCACATCACGATGTCGTGCATGTGCTGTGCCTTAAACCATTCTACGCTCGTTAAAGAACCTTAATACTCAACTTTTTACATTGTCAATTGTTTTGTTTATCGTTGCATGAGTGTTTTTTTAACTCCCATGTCTCTTCCAAGCACCGTTATGATGCTTTTTCAGAGGAGAGCATTGCCAAGCACGTTTATTTTTTTTTTTAAATTTTTCTGTCTTTCCAACCAAGACAGGCAAGTGGCTGCAATCGTGCAATCATTAATTGCCACGATTCGCACGCTACTGAGCAGCATACAATCTCCGTCTGCTAATAGTGCGCTGCAAATACTGGATGCACTGAATCCAGTTCTTGCTAACTTCGTATAAGCACAATGGCTCAACAAAATCTCATCTTCCGCACTGAAGCTAAAAGTGCGTCGATTTTTCAGTGGAATGCCAGAGGCATGAAGTCCCGTATCTCGGACTTTCGCCAATTTGTTTGGGCCAATCAATTCCCTATACTTGTCATATGTGAACCAAACGTATCAACGCCTTATAGATTGTCCGGTCATGAAGCTTTTTGTTCAGCCGCTTGCGAAGAACGAAGCAAAGTAATTGTTTACATTCGCACAGACTTGACTTATCTTTCGCACACAATAAGTTCAAATGACGACAATCAGTACGTGTGTCTTCGTGTGAAGAAGAATGCAGTTTCGTTCACGCTTATTGGTGGATATATATCTCCGTCATCGCGATTTGACTGCGACAGATTAAAAGACATCCTAGTGAGAACCGATGGGCCTTGGATCATCACCGGTGACTTCAACACCCATCACATGCTTCGCGGGAGCACTAGGATGAATGCCAGGGGCCGGAACATTGTTACATTCGCTTCCGATCACGACCTTTCCATCATGAACGATGGTACCTCCACTTATCTGCGGGGTCTCACGTATGGCAGTTGCCTTGACCTGACATTGGTGTCACGGTGCTTCTCTCACAAAGTTAAGTGGTTTTGCGATATTGAGACTCATGGGAGTGATCACGTACCCACCTACGTGACGATCGATGGTATCATAAAAAATTTCTCTTCCGGTGTTGCAATTGGCACTGACTGGTCGATGTTTGCATCGCGTGTTGAGAACGCTTGCCAAGAAGGCCTCGCCTACAGCCTGGAAAATACCATAGTGGAAGCTATGCAAGCGTCCAAATGTAAATTACCATTTTCGTCTAAAGTAACACAGTTTGACATCAAACTGAAAAAACTGCGAGCTATACGAAGGCGTGCTGAACGACGATACAGACGCACAAGATCAATTTACGATCTGGGGTAAGCAAGGCGGCTCCAGAAAAAGATTCAACGACGCATTTACAAACTGGAGAGCGAACGCTGGAAAGCATTCTGCGAATCTCTAGACCCTCATAAACCGCTGTCATATATCTGGAGAACAGTTCGTGGTCTTCGCTCCTCTCCACAACAACGGCACCCTTTTAAAGCTTTGGCACTCCATCATGAAAAAACGGAACTCGAGGTGGCTGAAGAATTTTGCACGAGAGTTGCCGGGAATATTATGAACGAGAGCATCGACTCCGTGATCGTTCCTGAGACGCGATTACCAGAAATGGACATTCCGTTCACCATGGAAGAACTGGAAGGTGCGTTAGTCGCTTCTAAGCGCATGTCATCGCCAGGTCCTGATGGTATTACCTATAGTGCGTTGGGACACCTTGGACAAAAAGCTAGAAAAGAACTTTTAACATGCTTCAACAACTCCTGGCTCAGCGGCAGTGTTCCCCGAGAACGAAAAATAAGTCGATTAATACCACTTTTGAAATCGGAAAAATCACCATTGGACTTGACAGCGTATCGCCCTATTGCCCTCGCAAGCTGCCTCGGAAAAGTGATGGAAAGAATGGTTCTATTTCGTCTCGAGTGGTACTTGGAACGATACACCAAATACCCTTCTTGCATGGCAGGCTTTCGTCGGGGCCGCTCCTCCATTGACTGTGTCCTTGACTTATCGACATTTTTTCAACAAGAAAAAAGTCGCAAGCGCATATCAGTGGCACTCTTTCTGGACGTGAAGGATGCATATGATAATGTAGCTCACGATGCCATCCTCACTTCTCTCGCAGCAATGGGCATTGGTGGACGAATGTTTCAATGGATAAAAGATTATATAACTGCCAGGGGTTTCTTTGTACAAACATATGAGGGTACAACTGCCCAACATTACACCTACTGCAGAGTACCTCACGGAGGGGTTTTAAGCCCCACGTTGTTCAATGTGGCCCTCATTGGTCTGGTGAAGGTTCTGCCAAAGTTGGTTTGCCTATCCATATACGCCGATGATATTTGCCTCTGGAGTGCTGCAGTTACTCGCCCTCAGGTGCATGCACGAATACAGCGGGCAGCAACCCTCACAACAGCCTACCTTCAGAAACAAGGCCTAAATATATCAACTGTGAAGTGCGCGTTGATGGCGTTTACACGCAAACCAATGACGCCATACCCTGTTTACATCAATGGGCCGAGTGTCAAATATGCACGGACGCATCGTTTCCTGGGCATAATAATCGACAGAAGTCTTTCGTGGAGCCCACATTGTGCGTACTTGAAGAAGAGACTGCTATCTATTGTGCATATCATGAAATTCTTGTGCGGTAAAGCATGGGGAACTTCTGTGGCCTCCATGCTACAGCTGTACAGGGCCCTATTTCTGGGTCTATTGCGCTACAGCTTGCCGGTACTGACTAACACTTGCAAATCGAATACTCATTCATTGGAGAGTTTGCAGGGTCAGGCACTGCGTATCTGCCTAGGACTGCCCCGATGCGCTTCTACTTGTGCCACAATCATGCTTGACAAAGACCATCCGGTCAGGACATATATAGTTGTGGATTGCCTCAGAGCGCACATTCGACATGCTAGCCGTGTCCCCGACCACCACTTGGCTCTTCTACCTTCCGGAAGACCACGTGCTACGTTTTCAGACGTCATAGCCAAGCACCTAAACAGGATTCCATCAGGATATATGCCAGCTGCGAGAACGGCATGCCATTTGTGGTGCCTCGACCAGCCGCAAGTACGTCTAGAAATCCCGGGAATCAAAAAGAAAAGCAGCCACTCCAGAGTAGCATTGAAGCAAGCAACACTGCTATTATTACATGAGTTGTACTTAGATCGAACGCAGATATACACTGATGGGTCCGTCTCATCCAGCAGCTCATCAGGTGCCACTGTAATTCCGGCTGCAGAAATGACAATCAAGTTTACGTTGTCGCATATGACTACATCTACGGCATCAGAGCTTGCTGCTATAAGGGCTGCTTTACAATATCTAGTTCAAGAAAAAAAACGTCCAGGAAAATGGGTCATATTCTGTGATTCGAAGACAGCGCTTCAGAGTTTGCAGTCTGCCATGCGTAGGAGGAGCCATGACCAACTGGTACAAGAAATAAGACATTGCCATCATGAAGCTCTTGCACGAGGGCATGATATTATATATCAATGGCTGCCTGGACATATCGGTATTACCGGAAATCAATTAGCCGATGATGCAGCCCGCTCAGCCCATGAAGAAACCCGTGTAGTCCCGATTCCTCTATCAAAGAATGATGCAGCAAGACAACTTTACCTGCTGGCTAGAGATCTCACACGCACGTTCTGGTCGTCTACCAGCTTCCAAAGGTGTCAATTTTATGAACTGGATCCTTCGCTCAAGCTAAAGCTACCATCACAACTTTCCCGCTCCGATGCGACACTGTTATGCCGCCTTTGGTTGGGTGTTGCATTCACTAAGGTGTACTCCTTTCGCATTAGTATGGCAGACACTCCTACATGCGACTACTACGGAGCTGAAGAGGCCATCGAACACGTCCTGTGCAGCTGCGCTTGCTACGACACACAGCGATGCCAGCTACGGATGGTTTTGAATCGACTTGACCCCGGACCATTTTGTGTGCAGAAGATACTAGGACCTTGGGCATCTGCCTCAATTGCGCAGAAAGCAACTAAAGCACTGCTACTTTACCTTAAGTCAACAAACCTGTGCGACCGCCTGTAGATTGTGTGTGCTCCCCGAGTGTGCTCGTGAGAGTGTGTGCCTTCTCATCTTTCTGCAACCTCTTTTCTCCCCTTTATTCCTTCCCCAGTGCAGGGTAGCAAACCGGATGTGTGTCTGGTTAACCTCCCTCCCTTTCCTTGCATCTTTATCTCTCTCTCTCTCTGTCTTGGAAAATAAACCCACAAAACGGCTAGCAACGCTAGGCGCACTGTACGTCGCAACGTTCGGGAAGCTTCACGGTTGTTCGAGATTATTGTGTTAAGATTACACTCAAAACACGAAAGCTCACGCAAACCGCGGTGATAACGCTGGTATGCTCGATGGCGGTGTATAAAAGACGGAACGCTTCAGCTGTGCTCATTTTTATTGACGGTGATTGCTCTGTACGGCACTATCGGTGCATTCAGTGCGTCCTGCAAGAGTTTGACTTTCCGTTCTCCACCGAATAACAAGTTTCATCTTCGACACACCGCGCCTACTGCCTTCGTCCGCGTGTGGACAACGAGACAAAATGTTTGAAAAAAAAAGTACCTTTTGGTAATTTTACTATACCTGACCTTTCGTTTTTATGAGCGCTTTAGTAGACAGTAGTATAGTTTGCGGATATTGTGACTTCATTTCATGCATATCAAAATAACAAACCTGACTTACTTTGCATTACGATGCTAACAGGAAATTTCAACATTTTAGCAGCCAACTTATACCGCTAGAATAATTTGGAACCCACTTTCATTGGACCCTTTGCTGTTCGCCGTACTCTTAGAAACGTACATGAATTTACAATTTTGCATTTTTTATGGAAACCATAACATTGTCTTCCTGATTATTCGCTTTTTTCGCCTTACAATGTGCCGTTTTTGAAATCGCGGAATTTTTTTAGAGATATACAGCTAAAGTTGAAGTATAGGCACTGATATTCTATAGTTTTTACCGCAACGAAATGTGTTTTCTTATTTGCGAGGTTCTTGGCAGGCTGTTTTCTTGAACGTGTTCAACAGAAGGCACATCAGCAATTCTTTCTTGTGGCATAAGCTTCTAAATTACTGGGAAGTGTTCGCTTATATCAAAATACCTTGAAGCGACCACGAAGAGCACTGAGCAAGGTGGGAGTCAGATAAAGCGCATCTTTAAAAGCATTCCAAACTGGAAAACACTACAAAACAAGTAATTGCAAAACAAAATAGCAAAACAAGTATAGCAATTCAAGATGCGCGAAAAATATAAGCAATGGAAGTATAAAGAACACTGCGCTTTGCTTGCGAACAAGCAATGAATGGCGAAAGTTTCACACTTCTCGCATACATAATTTTTAAAAATACAGAAAATGCTTCCAAACAGCAAGAGCACGTTTTAATGCTGTTCTAAAAATTACAGAAATGAAAAAATAACAACAAGAAGTAAACAAAAAAGAAGATTTTCATGACATAGTAGCAATTAAGCACGGCGCTATTTGTGCAGTAAGAAAAGGCAAGATAACGCAATGGTGCAAACAACCAAAGTAAACAAAAATGCTGCAACTGCTGAACTTTATGAAGTGTTAAAAAAGAGAGCATTTCTGTATAAGCCATTACAATACTGAATAGTGGCATTGATATTTGAAGCCAGTAGCAATGGTCATTCTCCGTCTACAGCGCCACCTTTTCTGTAGTCTGAGTTGGCGAGGATTCGTTCTCCATTTTTCTGAATGCCCAAGATAACATTGAATCTTCCGGTACGGTTTTTAACAACGTGGCCCAGCTTTCTCAGTTCCTCAATGTAGTCCTGCAAATGAATAGTTGCATAAAGCACAGTAAAAAAACTGGACAATGTTTTTTATGGCAGAAAGCCAAGTAAGAAGCCAAAATTATTGCTTGCAATGCTGTTTTCGGCTACAAGTTAGGAAATCCACGTATTATAATGTAGGCATCACGAAGGTGATACCTTTTAGTGTGTGTGTGTGTGTGTGTGTGTGTGTGTGTGTGTGTGTGTGTGTGTGTGTGTGTGTGTGTGTGTGTGTGTGTGTGTGTGTGTGTGTGTGTGTGTGTGTGTGTGTGTGTGTGTGTGTGTGTGTGTGTGTGTGTGTGTGTGTGTGTGTGTGTGTGTGTGTGTGTGTGTGTGTGTGTGTGTGTGTGTGTGTGTGTGTGTGTGTTGCGTGTGTGTGTGTGTGTGTGAGTGTGTTTGCGCGCGCGCGCGTGTGTGTGTGTGTGTGTGCGTGTGTGTGTGAGTGTGTGTGCGCGTGTGTGTGTGAGTGTGTGTGTGTGTGCGCGTGTGTGTGTGAGTGTGTGTGTGTGAGTGTGTGTGTGTGAGTGCGTGTGTGTGAGTGTGTGAGTGCGTGTGTGTGTGTGTGTGCGTGTGCGCGTGTGCGCGTGTGTGTGTGCGTGTGTGTGCGTGTGTGTGTGTGTGTGTGTGTGTGTGTGTGTGTGTGTGTGTGTGTGTGTGCTTTTCCCGCCCCCTATATGTAAAAATAACTAAAAGGAAAAAGGGGGGTAGCCCGTACCACCAGGAGGTATAACGGGCTCAAGCCAATCTAACATAAATGAAGAGGGGAAACTTCCCAAATTTTTATTTTTATTTGAAAAAGCCAATTAGTTAAAAAAATAACATGGGTAAAACCTAGTGAGTGCAGCATGAAACTGTAATAAATAAACTAGTTAGCTTCTCAGGAATGAGCAGGTCGATATGCAGCAGCAGTGTATTTCCCCCACTTGAGTTTGTGGAGTTCGTGTGTGTGCGTGTGCGTGTGTGTGTGTGTGTGCGCGCGTGTGTGTGTGTGTGTGTGTGTGTGTTTATTTTAAATGCATTGTCATTGAATGCAGAAAGTCCAAAAACAAACAACGAAGTGGGATGCGAGCCAGTGGTCTTGAGGATGGGTAAACGTTGATGAGGATGGTAGCAGTGGCCTCTGTGATGTCGAAGCCCATTTCTTCACCAGGAGTCATGTAGCCAGGCACGTCGGGCTGTCGTTCCAACCAGCGATCCAGCAGGGAACCTTGGGCAGCCTGTTTGCCGCTGCGAACTTAGACAAGGCGCCATTCGCAATAGTAACAAGCTTTTTTTTTAAAAAAAAGGGGGGGGGGGCAGGATTAGGTACTTGCGCAAGCGTTGCGAATCCTATGGTTCGAGTACTTAGGGAAAATGGAGCAGTGATGCTATCGTTATCAGTCGCCGAGGTTTCCCCCCCCCCTTTGTTGGCATAACTGCGACTGTAATCGAGAGCACTCACGCAAAAGTTGTGATAGGGAGGTGATTCGGAGTATGAAGCGACGTCCTGATAAAGTGTTGGTTGCTAATACATGTCATGTGGATGTCATAGAAACAGAGTTGCGCATGACAGTCACTAACTGAAGTAGATACGCGCGAGATTTTCTATTGGTCAATAGCCCATAATAATGCGCTGGTAGTGTTGTATCACTTTTGGGCACACGTAAATGGGTCACAATGTGTTGCGTGTTCGGGCATTCATTAAAGTAGTGTTGTTCGCTCAAGCAAGGTGCACCGCACATACACCTGTCTGATGCAGTTATATTGAATCGATGAAGATAATACTGAAAGTGTCCGTGACCAGATAATAAGTGTGTTAGGTTTTTAGGAGGCGGGAACCATTGAGGAATTTTGTACGGACTTGTGATCCAATGAAATAGCGTTGTCTCAGGTCCCTCAGTCTGCCAATGGGTGTGCCAATATGAATTCAAGATTTTATGAAACTGAGTTCGTACTGACCGAATAGATATTTTGGCGTAACGCACGAAGCCTGATTTCCCTCCTAATGCAGCTGCAGCGTCAGCTAGCTCATTTCCCAAAATTCCCATGTGGCCAGGTACATGAAACAGTTTTATAATTTTGCCTGACGTGATTATATGGTTAAGAAGCAGCTTAATGTTCCGAATTCTTTTATTGTTATCAGTGAGACTCGAAAGCTTCATTAAAAGCGATAGACAGTCTGTGTAAATGTGGGCTGGCGTGTTAAAGTTGTTTGTAAAAACGAAATGAAGGGCTTCTTGGAATGCTATTAATTCCGTGTCGTATGCGCTTGAAGCGTTGCGGATCTGAAATTTTCTAACAGTTATGATTTTGCCATACTTTGTCAAAGCAATATATGCCGCACCCGCCGCGTAGGACGTGTATGAGCCGTCAGTGTATACGTGAATGGCTTTTGTTTTGAAAATAACCGCTTCTTGTGATGGTGAGAGTTTAGTGAAAGTAAATTTATATTTTTTACTGGGGTGATGAGCCCACGCACTGCATGGATATAGTATGTCAGCCGGTTTGAATGTTTTTACACCA